>NC_137868.1:39711359-39953859 GCF_963924005.1 Protomyctophum bolini | reverse complement strand
TATAGACTCAGAGGGTATGCGCATGCGTCTGCAACACATTAAGAGCTTGTAGAGAGGCTATAGACTCAGAGGGTATGCGCATGCGTCTGCAACACATTAAGAGCTTGTAGAGAGGCTCTAGGCTCAGAGGGTATGGTTGAGAACCACTGGTTCACAAATTTCACATCAGGACTAATGAATAATTAATACAAAAATAATAAATGATAATGTTTTAGTCGTGATATTATTTTTTTAAATCTTGCTTTAATTCGTGAATACAGCCTTCCTGAGTACATCTGTTGACCTTGACACTTGACGTCAAGTGCGTGCGACGTTGCAACGTAAACTATCAAAGAGGACGATGCGTACGGTGTAGTGAAGCCGCAGACACACCATGAGAACAGAAGGAGGGATGTCGTCTAAGGCTGAAGTAGACTTAACTAACAGATGAGAGCCTCACTGACTTGTGTCTGGGTAGTGCTCACTCCATATGCACACACACACACACACACACACACACACACACACTTGTGTCTTTTTTTATTGACTGACAAAGATAACTATAATTTTCTTGTTCTGTAAATTTCCCCAGATTGACACTGACATGCCCCCCCCCCCCTGTTACACTTTGTTTTGCGCGTGTGTGAAAGTCTATGTACCTGTTTTATGTGTATATATGCAAGAGTGTGTCTGTGTACAGTGAATATTTGTGTGTCAGTGTTTTTGTGTGTACATGTTTTGGGGTATGTGTATACTGTGGCAATATACAATACATTTATTATTTCTCATATCATCACTGTCAGGCAGAAATCATCTCGATATTAGAACGTTTAATTAAACAGTTATTTATTTTCCAAATGTTTCAAAAATAGATACCCTACTTCATGTCACACAAATGTACTGAAAATAGCAGAACTAAAGCTCACAAGATTGTTTGCTGTATTCTTTTTTTTTTAAACTATTTTCCAATGTTTTTAAATAATAATAATAACATACAAGGTTTCCACCCGACAGCGGTGATATGCGCACGTGCGTGCGTACGTGCGTGCGTACGCGTTTGCGCGTGTGTGCATGCGTGCGTGCCAATGCCTTCCCATACCTGCAACAGACTAATGAGCGTGCGAGAAGGTCATTGTCCGTTGGGAGTGTTTACAACTAGCTGTAAAAGACAACTGTCAAAGGAACTAAAAGGTCCCTCATTCAGCAAGTGAAGCAGGAGCACATTTTTATGTTGTCACTTTGTCACGTGTGCCTCCTTGCATACAGAGTGTGTATCTCGGCCCCTTTCAGCTGGGCACCATTCTGGGGCCATGCCGAACCCCCTTATTATCCCTAAACTACATTATCACTACATCTTTGAATGGTATTGGTTAAAATAGCCAGTCTGCGTCGACACGTTGTGAGCTTGTAGATTGGCTATTTTAACTATTCAAAAATGTTTTTTCACAATAGTATAAAAAAGGCAAAGTATAGTTTAGGGATAAGGGGTTTAGCACGGACGAAAATAGAGCCCCTTGTGTGTCCAAAACCGTTCATTTTTTTAAATTATTATTATTATTTTAGTAAACCTTGTAGATCTGCTGTTTTCTATAGGCCTACTTTTGTAGGAAGTATAGGGTATAAATTTACCGGGAATAAAAATATTAAAAAGTTGGAAAGTGGAGATTGCCGGTTTCTGCCCATGCAGCGAGTGTGTGTGTGTGTGTGTGTGTGTGTGTGTGTGTGTGTGTGTGTGTGTGTGTGTGTGTGTGTGTGTGTGTGTGTGTGTGTGTGTGTGTGTGTGTGTGTGTGTGTGTGTGTGTGTGTGTGTGTGTGTGTGTGTGTGTGTGTGTGTGTGTGTGTGTGTGTGCGTGCGCACATGCGCATGCGTGCGTGTGCGAGAGGGTGAGAGAGAGAGAGAGATGGAGGGGGAGAGAGAGAGATACAGAGAGAGAGAGAGAGAACGGAGAGGGAGAGAAAGTGAGAGAGAGGGGAAGAGAGAGACAGAGACAGAGAGTGAGGAAGAGACTAACCAAGCGTCAATCATCGAAGTGCCGGATATGATGTGTGAGTGCCAAACGTCTGTTGCCATGGCAACAAAGCAAACACTGAAGTAGCCTGTGAACAACATAGTCCATTCACAAATAGAAACTGCAGCCACCTCTATGTGTGTGCGTGTGCGTGCGTGCGTGCGTGTGTGCGTGCATGTGTCTGTGTGTGTTTACACATACGTGCGCACGATTGTGCGCATGCAGACTCATGTGAGCTCTTTTTTTGCCATGAAGTTATTCCTCTCTCGGTGGAGAGAGAGACACAGGCACACACTTCGGGAGCACGCATGCAGAAACTGACACTCTGTCACTCTGGATCTCTCTCTCCCTCTCTCTCTCTCTCTCTCTCTCATCCCATGGCTGACGTTTTCATCCGTTTCTGTTATTTCATCTCGGGGCATTTTCACAAGAATGTCTGATTGAATTCACACTGGAGGTGATCCGAGGGAGGAATATAAGTGACGTTTTTTTGGCCACAAATGCATTAGAGATCCGGCTATCAGGTGTCCATGCCGGTCTCATCTTCACGTCATGTGGTGCGGTCACAACTGTATACTATGCATGACAGTCACATCATGGACAATTGTGTGTTAATCAGCATATTAATTGAATTAAAAACAATTTGAAACGTTTGTTTTAGATTGTTAGTTTTACTTTTTTGTTTCGTACAATTATCAGGGGACAGCTTTTCCATCCGTCCTCCTAGGGAGGTATACAGTAGGTGTGTGGCGTAAGCATGAAGCCAGATTTAACTACTTGTGTGCCTGTAGGTAGATGTGCTATTTTCGGTGTCCGACACCGACCGCAAAGCAAAGAAGTACAACCTGGTCCTTTGCATAGAGGCCAGGTGGTATACGGAGGAAAAGCCTGGTGTCAGTCAGATCATGGAAACACAGAGGTCGTTATGTGTGATTAATGCAGCGGAATCTGGAACGGTTGGTGAGGGTGAGGGTGCACACTACTGGCTCAGTGCCAGGTGAGGGTGAGGGTGCACACTACTGGCTCAGTGCCGGGTGAGGGTGCACACTACTGGTTCAGTGCCGGGTGAGGGTGCACACTACTGGCTCAGTGCCAGGTGAGGGTGAGGGTGCACACTACTGGTTCAGTGCCGGGTGAGGGTGCACACTACTGGTTCAGTACCGGGTGAGGGTGCACACTACTGGTTCAGTGCCAGGTGAGGGTGAGGGTGCACACTACTGGTTCAGTGCCAGGTGAGGGTGCACACTACTGGCTCAGTGCCGGGTGAGGGTGCACACTACTGGTTCAGTACCGGGTGAGGGTGCACACTACTGGTTCAGTGCCAGGTGAGGGTGAGGGTGCACACTACTGGTTCAGTGCCAGGTGAGGGTGAGGGTGCACACTACTGGCTCAGTGCCGGGTGAGGGTGCACACTACTGGTTCAGTGCCGGGTGAGGGTGCACACTACTGGTTCAGTGCCGGGTGAGGGTGCACACTACTGGTTCAGTGCCAGGTGAGGGTGCACACTACTGGTTCAGTGCCGGGTGAGGGTGCACACTACTGGCTCAGTGCCTGCATGGTGAGGGTGCACACTGGTTCAGTGCCATGGTGAGGGTGCACACTACTGGCTCAGTGCCTGCATGGTGAGGGTGCACACTACTGGCTCAGTGCTTGCATGGTGAGGGTGCACACTACTGGCTCAGTGCCTGCAGTGAGGGTGCACACTACTGGCTCAGTGCCTGCATGGTGAGGGTGCACACTACTGGCTCAGTGCCTGCATGGTGAGGGTGCACACTACTGGCTCAGTGCCTGCATGGTGAGGGTGCACACTACTGGCTCAGTGCCTGCAGTGAGGGTGCACACTACTGGCTCAGTGCCTGCATGGTGAGGGTGCACACTACTGGCTCAGTGCCTGCAGTGAGGGTGCACACTACTGGCTCAGTGCCTGCATGGTGAGGGTGCACACTACTGGCTCAGTGCCTGCAGTGAGGGTGCACACTACTGGCTCAGTGCCTGCATGGTGAGGGTGCACACTGGTTCAGTGCCATGGTGAGGGTGCACACTACTGGCTCAGTGCCATGGTGAGGGTGCACACTACTGGTTCAGTGCCATGGTGAGGGTGCACACTACTGGTTCAGTGCCATGGTGAGGGTGCACACTGGTTCAGTGCCATGGTGAGGGTGCACACTACTGGTTCAGTGCCATGGTGAGGGTGCACACTACTGGTTCAGTGCCATGGTGAGCGTGCACACACCAAACTGGGTTTCAAACTGCGTGCAGTTTCCGTGCATCACAGCGAGGACACACGTCGCACTTTCACTTTCACGTGAACGCGCTCCCCCCCCCCCCCCTCCCTTCTTCGCAGTGTTGTCTTTCAGACGCACACTCTCTCTCTCTCTCTCTCTCTCTCTGTCCCCTCGTCTCATCTCGTCTCGTCTATAGTCTCGTTATTTTGGGACTTTTTCTTAACCCCCAAAAACTATTACAACACCACCATTAACCCTTCGTTCCAACGCATTGCAGTGGCTTCTTTGGCGCTGTACTCCTCTCCCCTCTTAGCTCTCCTCTCTCTCTCCATCCTGGTCTACCCGGATACGGATACCCCCCCCTCCTCCTCCCCCCGCCACCATAACCAACACCGTGCCACCATCATCAACTCCCCTCCCCATGCTTTACGTAATGCTCAAAGCCCTGCACATCCTCCACCCCGGCCATGGCAACAACCACATCTGGATCACACACGGCCAAGTCTGAGACTGGCACCAGAGTGCCAGCCTTAAGCAGTCGTCACAGAAAAAAAATTAAGTGATACGCTACCAGAAAGTCCCGTTTCAGCCAAAGAAATTCCTAAATTGCACGGCTGTGTCCCGAGTGTGAGTTGGCTCTCCCAGTTGTTAGACTTCTGCAAACTAAAGAATGTGATTTCCACACATCTTAGGAGGTTTTTTTTCTTGTGCGTTTCATTCCTTACGCAGTGGCATTGCTTCATCTGCGTTCTCCTCAATCACCTCTCAAAGTTGGCTTCCTCCTCCTCTTTCCCCCCATCTTCCTGCTTCCCTCCTCTTCTTTCTCAACATTTTCTTTTGGCTTTTTTTTGTGCTTTCTGCTCCGGCAGTGTTGGCGCCCGTTTATCCATAGGCCAGCAGTGCCGCCAGGTGGTCAGACACATATATTACATTATCAATTCTGGAGGAGGAAGAGGAGGGCGGAGGAGGAGGAGGCGGAGGAGGGAGGGAGGGAGAGGAGAGGAGAGGAAGGAGGTGGTCCAGTAAAGCACAGTTGTGAAGTCAGCGCTACGTGCACGCTCCTCATTGGCGACTGCCGTTGTCTGGGGGAAGCGAAGCTGGTGGTTGCTGCGTCTGTTGCTACAGAGCGCTTTCAGAAAAGGCGGCTCGTCGTGTGCTATATACTTCACGAGTCCAAATGTATGAATGGCGTTCAGGGGATTCAGGGGGCATTCGCTCAAGTAAAGCCCCCCAAAGAGGGAAAGGGACCTGGGGTATATAAGGCAGAGTTGCTTTTTTATACAAAGCGGACAATATGAAGAGCAGCAGTTGAAGATGAGCGGATCATTTTGGGGGAAGTTTTATGAGGTGTGTGTGTGTGTGTGTGTGTGTGTGTGTGTGTGTGTGTGTGTGTGTGTGTGTGTGTGTGTGTGTTTCTGTGTCACTTGACACAAGTGACACAGGAAATTGGGGCTGGGGGGGGGGGGGGCGGGAGGGGTAGGGTGGGGGGGGGAGGGTGTAGAGACCTTTGCCCAACACGGCTTGTTGCCGTGGTAACAGCAAAGGATGGCGGATTGAGTTATAATTGGTCAGAGAGAGGCAAATGATGGGCTGTATGGAGAGAGGGAGGGAGGGAGGAGAGATTGAGGGATGGGAGGGGGTCCCGCTGCGTTTTGTGTGGGTAGAGAATGATGGTGGAAAGTTTTTTTTCCCCCTTATAGCGCAGGTTTGTGGTCTGCCAGGTATAATGGAGGGCAGTGGCATTGATACACATATAGAACATGATGTACGCGCCCGCATGACAGCTCATGAAAGCCTGTTCTTGAGGGCCGATAGCCCATGGTGTATGGATGGAACCCAATTGTTCTCTCAACACAAACATTAAATCCCATTGACAATGAATGGACAATTTTGAGTGTTTGTGTAAACACAAACATTTGCGTAACACAAACATCGATGACGAAGTTGAGGAGGACGCAAATTGCGATTGGCCGGAATGAGATGATGATGTATGATGATGTACGATGATAAGAGAGCCCCTCACTTCACATAGTTGTGATTTCGTTTAGTTTAGTTTAGTTTATTTCGGTCCTATTTTCACAAAAAATGATTCATTTACAATACATTTAACCCATTTTGACCTGAGGCCGATTCTAAGATAAATGGCTTCTACTGTAAATCCTATGTTTTCTGTAAAGCCTCTGTTTCTATGTTAGTGGTGCTCAACCTTTCCATGTCAAGGACCCGCGGAATTATTTGGCCGCCGACTCCCATCTGAAAATATGATGTTCCCAGAGGCAAAGATATGAGTTAAATCGTTCGCTCTGGAAGAATATATATTCAAAGATTTGCGCCATAATTTCACGATTTTCAAAAAATAGCAGATCTACAAGCTCGTAACGCGGCACTCAGTGCCGTGCTATGAGCTTGTAGATCTGCTATTTTTTAATAGCTAAAGTATAACATAATCCTTAAAACACCGAAAGGGGTTCCCGTCCAGAATGGGACGGGAACAGACACTTGAGTGTCGCAAAAAGCTGTAAGCTGAAGCTAAAAGCTTATTATTGCCTTCATTTGGATGCAAAATCAATTATCAAAACAAATCAATAAAACTAACACAACTGACAGACAGTTTATATTTGCTAATATAAAACTATAAAGAGAAACCTCAGAAGGAAGTTTACATTTCATACATTATTAAGTGTCAATATGGAAGTATTGACACCAAGCTGCACACTTCACCACTAGGTGGATACTTGACAAAAATGGACAAATAATGGTATGAAACATATACCATTTGCACATACATTATTTTTACGTATGGAACAATAAGACTCATACCCACTATAGTACCGTTTTCTTTTTCTTTTTTTTGCTATTTACATTCATTACTTATTAATAATACATACATTTATGTATATTTAGATATATTTATCTATTTAAAGCTGCCATAAGAAATAATATGTCAACATCTTAATGACTTTGTTTTTTATTTATATTTTTTGGTATTCAGACAGCCAGCAATGAGTAGCACGTTCCCAAAACAAATGTGACACATCTAGGGGCATTCAAAGATGTTCCTAGAAGCTTTGTCATTGGTCGGGGAAAAAAACCCCGGTCGAAATGACTAACAAATCAGGAAGTAGCCAGGCAAATCAACCAATGACAAAGCTTGTACGGAAATCTTTGAATGCAGATTGCAGCCCCTAGAAGTGTCACAGAAACTACATTTTCTTTGGGAGCGTTCTACCCATTGCTGGCTGTCTGAATACCAAAAAAATAAAATAAATAAAAAGGTCATTAACATTTTGACATATTATTGCTTATAGTAGCTTTAATTTTAATATTTACTAGTACTTTCCACTTATAAGTATTGCAATTGTTTTGGATTTTTGTATGTGGTTTCCAGCATAGTGTGTCGTCTATGGTGATACGGCATAGACAAACTCCTACACTGATAACACCTCTGCCAATTCCAGCCAGAAGAGAGAGAGACAGTTACGTGTACACATTTTTCACCTTCTTCCTATGTATTCTCTCCCTCTCACTCTCTCCTTTCTTGTCATTTTTAATCTGTATCTCTCTATGCCGTGTGCTCTCGTTTGACATCTGACTCAAGGTTTACAACTACAGCTTATGGTCCCGTCACTATAGGTTTCGTGCCATGCAGATGTATAAGTCCCATGCAGGCACGTCACCACCGCTCTATTGTGGCAGGCTGATACCGCTGTAATGTAACCACGTCGTCTCTGTAGTGGCGCTGGTGAAATAAGATGACATAACTGCACCGAGTCCGTTTGGCAGCGGCTTACAGTGTATCTAATCGATCTGGTTGCCCGGGGGGTCGACGAGGGGTCAACCTAAAAGGCATTATGTCCGTTCTGAGGAAGGGGTTTAGCTGTCGCCGTTCATTAAGTAGGGCTTTGAGCTGTAGCCCCGAGTCCAAACCTCAGTACTCACACTAATCTGCCCCATGCCCCTCTCTCTCTCACGGCCCGTTTCTCCTGTGACTGGATTGCTCGAATGCTCGCTCCCTCACTCAGTCACTCAGCACTCACTTACTCACTCATTCACTCACTCACTCACTCACTCACTCAGCACTCACTCGGCACTCACTCACCCACTCACTCACTCACCCACTCACCCACCCACATAGCACTCACCCACCCACCCACTCACCCACTCACCCACCCACCCACCCACCCACTCACTCACTCACTCACCCACCCACCCACTCACCCACCCACCCACTCACTCAGTCTGCTGTCCGCCTGGCTTCAGCCTCGACCTATGCTTAGTTGTGTGCCAGCGTCGCGCAACGGAAATAGCAGATATACAAGCTGACGACGTGTCGTAGATCTGCAATTTTCAGCGTGCGACACTGTGTGCAACGAAGCATATCAGGCCCTTTCTATTTCCGTCTCTCCCCTGTCACTGTTTACTGGATGAAAGCTCCAAGCGTTTGGGTGAGTCTGTCTGTCTTGCTGTCTCTCTCTCTCCCTCCCTCCTTCGAGGGCTATAATGCCTATTAGTTTAACTCTTGTTGTAATGCCGCGGGCTTAAAGGGGCACAGTCACCGCGGATCTGCATGACACAAGATCCTTGACACATGACACAAGCCCACGACAGCAGGTCGAAGAATGGCATACGAGAATGGAAGGCAGAGTGAATGGCAGCTTGGTCTCGCCACAGAGACTGCTTTTAGTCACCAATTGCATGACTAATATACTGTGGCAAGGGACTGGGAGTTCCGTATTGTGATCACAGTAATATACTGTACAACCCTCGAGGGTATTTTGGCTTTCATACAACTTCTACCAACCCATTTTGTACAAAAGGTTATTGCGACATGTGTGTCGGGCACCATATATGGTGCCCAGGTCTCGTGACATCATGTGACTATCATCAGGGATGGAGATGTGGAGACCCTGATAGTCATAGTAAATGTGACCTGCTGTCGCAGTTAAGCCCATATATGGAGATCCCTGATGTCATCAATATTGGCCAGCAACTCTATACATCTGACCTCAAATCTAGATCTATATCTAGATCTACATATATGGATATATGTCAGAACCTGTTCTTCCTCTTCGATGACTCCCTTTTGACTTTCCATTCGAATTTCAAACTCTAGACGGGCCAGCCCCAAAGTTATTAGTGCAGCCGGCGAAAACTAGAGTTCTCAACAGGCCCAGAAACTAAAGCCCGGCCCTACCTGGGCCCTCATCAAACCCTGTACACTCAAGACATGCTCCTTATATGGCCAGTACAGAATTGATCTGACCCCCCCATGCCAAAGCGCCAGTGCTCGCCCAGCAGTCTGCCCACTTCTCGCCCTCAGGCGTCGTACTGGTATACAGTATACTGTGCGTGAAAGAACAAGAAGACAAACCAAAACGGAAGAATAAATAATAATATTATTTATTGCTAACACAAGCTATAACACAAGCTCCCTGGATATCACAAACATTGTCATAAAGATAGCACTCTGTGAATTACCAGTAGTGAAGTCACGTTTTCATCATCATGGATACAATCACACCTACAGTAAAGACCAATTAGATTGCTTCAAGTTGCTTGTCTACCTGTTGCATAATAAATGTTGAGGAAATGTTACTACAGACATTATGCTCATATACGGTATACATGATCACAAATGCAGACCCAGAAGGTACGATTGCCGAGTGCCACTGCGGCGGTTGGGAAAACTACAACATGTCATGACGTCACGCCACAGTGATAAGCGACTCGGCGCTCACCCAAACACATCTCTCTGTTTTTATTATGGCGGTACTAATATGGAGTATGGAGGACAGCCATAGAGTATAAAGAAGGATAGAGACTCAGGGCTGTATTTTGCGTGTCTTAAGTACCAGTCTTATTAGGTAAGTTAGGTAATAAGACCTGGTACTTAAAAATACAGCCCTGGTGTTCAATGTTAAAGCCCAGCTGCACAGGGTTTCCTCGTCATGAATCCACGGGTCCGCCTGCAATTTACGCTCCAACCACTAAGGCCGAGTGCTTCAACGCTGGAGAGCCTCACTGCATGGGGGCTTGAGGACAGCCCCTGCTAGTGGCTCCCTGCACTGTGACCTCATTGGTTGCTTGAGGTCCTGATTTCCCTCAGACACGCCTGACTGGCTGGAAGGGGAAAGTGAAGCCACTCCCAGCATTGTGGGGTTTTTTTTGCATGACATACAGGTTGACTGACTCATGTGGCATATTTAGATTTCATGTGATATACCTGTCACATTATTACATAGACGATTCTGCCTGTGTGTGTGTGTGTGTGTGTGTGTGTGTGTGTGTGTGTGTGTGTGTGTGTGTGTGTGTGTGTGTGTGTGTGTGTGTGTGTGTGTGGGGGGGGGGGGGGGGTGTCCACTGTCCATTGATGTGCCTTCATAATCACTCTCCCTGTTTTCTGGT
Source organism: Protomyctophum bolini (assembly GCF_963924005.1). NCBI lineage: Eukaryota > Metazoa > Chordata > Actinopteri > Myctophiformes > Myctophidae > Protomyctophum > Protomyctophum bolini. The sequence goes on along the minus strand of NC_137868.1, from coordinate 39,943,241 downwards.
TTCCAAACCCACCACAAGAGAAGTTCTGTTTTCACCCACCCCCCCGCCTCCCCCTTTCCCACCATTCCTCCTTTCCTGCACAAAATGACTTTAAGTCTATTTTTACCCTCTGGTTCTCTATCCACTCTTATCCTGTCCCACCCATTTTCCCTCTCTTTCACAGCACCCCCTCCCCTCCTCTCCCCAGTGTCTGTTCTCGCTACATGTTCTCTTTCTTTGTGTGTGTGTGTGTGTGTGTGTGTGTGTGTGTGTGTAACGTGTGTATTATTGTGTGTCTGTTGCAATTATGAGGAGGCAGATTTGCATGGGAAGGGCGGGGGCGCTGGGATTGAAGGGGTTTTCATGATGAGAAATTAAATTACATCACTTGGACACCACACGTGTTCTACAATTGTATGTTAGAAAGATATGGTCACCTTTTCACACACAAGATTTTTATTTTGCTGGCTCATAAACTATTTGGAAACTATTTCATCAGTTCAAAGCTGTGGGATAAACAAACAATTTATTTTTATTTTTTTATTAATGACAATGTGTATACATGTTACATGTATCAGATGCAACAGATTGCATGGGCCCAGGATGTTCTTCAGATGTGACTGGTCAGTACAGTAGCTTACTGGCGCCACCACTGCATTAGGCGGTCATTACTGGCAAATGCACTTGGAACTCGGCGTTTGTAAGGGGCGGGACCTTCTCCATGTTGTGTTAGGAGATTGGTTGGCCTACATCTGAGTGTCGGCGTGTCATTGGTGATTTAAGTAATCACTCCAGTTTACTACAAATTGTGAACCAATAGGTAGGGGGCTGGGGAGGGCTTCTTAGATCAAAGGAACTTGAGTTACAGTATGTAGGATACTTGCAGACTTATGCAACTACCCAGTATTCCCTTGTGGAATCAGTAGATTTATCGGCTTTATATGACTTTGATATCGTTTTTTTTTTTTAATGCTTGTGTCTCGTTTAATTGTACGTGGTTATTTTCGGCGCGACACCCTTCGTACGAAGAAGTATCAATATCAGTGGGGGGGTTCGGTGACAATTTGCATATGACTGACATTCCAGCGCACACTATAACCAATCAGCGAGCGCGGCGGCGGGATGGCAGGTGGCCGCTTGAACCAATGGGGAAGCATGGATGTAGTAAAAGGGGGCGGGACACGGTTGGGCGAGGTTGACAGAGCGAGGAGGAGGAGGAGGAGGGGGAAGGAGGAGGAGGGAGGGTGCAGCCCAGTTTACAACAAGAGGAAGAGAGAGGGAGGGAAAGAGAAAGAAGAGAAAGAAAGAAAAGAACAACGTTTACTTGCAGGGAGGGAGAGAGAGAGAGGGAACAGTGAACACTGGTGTGATGATGATGAGAGGACTTTAAATTAACCGAAAAGGCCTCGCCCGGAGCGAGCCGAGCGACTCGTAGTGACCGAACTAGACGCTGCGTTGTGGGGGGGAGACAGACATCGGTGCGGAGCGGCCAGCCCAGAGCCTGCCTCCTGCACACACACACACGGACCTCCTGTTGTTGTGCTACTATCCATATATACTGGACATCTGATTTTCGTAACTACAGACAACAACTCTCTCGGGTTCCAGACACAGTCCTGCCGCCGCGCCGGAGAAAGACCATTCCCTGGTGGTCCCTGTTGGTACCTTTTATAGACCGACCTCCTCGACTGGACGAAAAGAAAAACAAAGAAAGAAAGAAGCGGAGCTACGGATACAACATCCCCCCTTTTTTTAATCTCCAAATGCTTCTGGAGTGGAGACTGTAGAGAGTGATAGACAGAGAGAGTTCCTCTCCCCAGTCGTGTGCCGCTAGAGGTTGTAGTCCATCTGTAGTTGACGTGAGCTTGTAGTCCATCACCAATAGATACAGTTAATGTTGGGTTGTCCATGTGAGGTTTTCGTGGTTGAATTGTAGGTAGGGGAAGGACTGGCAGTGAATATTTCACGTTGTCTTGTAGGTATCTGGCTGTTAGGAGGTGTGTGTGTGATGGATGAATGCACCAGATTTATCGGGAAAGACATCACATCTACATTTCGACCCCTTCTTGCGTAAATGCATAACGGATGTTACTCCTGTTTTCCACAGTTTTGTTGTGGAGATATTATTGACAGCCAGGTGTTGAAAAGAAGCGGATCGCCAGATGAAGACAGGTGTCCTCTCGAACGGTTCGACTCACTGACAAGACATGCGGACCACCCCAACTCAAAGTTGATTTTAATGGGTGGTTTTGTGCCATGGCGAGCTGTGGTCGTGGTCTTATTTTAGCTGGCAATAATAATAATAATACGCGTGATGTGTCCGCCTTAGTTGTGTGGTTGAGAAATGAGAACAATCGCGTTAGTTTGGCGTGTTTGTGTGCGGCGGCGGCGGCTGCAGGACCAGGGGCGTTCCCGAGGGCTTGGTCTGATCTGGAACGGTCCGACATCATGTTGTATTATTATTAATAATAATAATTATGTGAACCAAACGATGTGATTAACGACACGTGTTCTTCTTACACATTATCACAGTATGCAAAATAACCTCCCAGGTTGGAAGAATCACGTCAACTGATAGCTTTATTTCATGTGTTTGTTTGTTGCAGTGGTGGCACAGACACGGTGGCCTTCCCTTCATCCGATACTTGTTTTTAGTGATTTTACTTATTTTTTTTAATACAGCACTGCTTTTTTTTTTTTATTATTGTTACGCACATTCTTATTGACGCCCACGTAACGTTTACACCCACCCACCAGCCCCGTTAGCGCAGCGCTCAGTTTAACATGGCCCGGGCCGGGGAGGAGTGCGCAGTCCTCGGCGGGATGCTTTAAATCCAGCTCGTGGATGAGCGAGAGGCCCTGTTAACCCGTGGAGCGCCGCGCCACTGTACTAATGTAAACAAACGGAGTCAGAGAGAGAGAGAGGGGGCATCGGGGGTAATTAGACCAAGGAGGAGAGAGAGAGAGGCTCGCCTTCCATCTCACCGCGTCCTTTCGATGAATCGCATACGTAACTGCTGCGTTGTTACCAATAACTGAAATTAACTTTTATGTCGTTATTATGCACAATCCTTCGTAGTACATTTTGTCCACGGATGTTGGATTGTTGTGTGCGTGTTGTTGTGTTATTATCAGATTTCGGTATTGCTTGATTGATGACGTGAGCTGGACTCTTGCTTGGTATCAAACTGTACAGCACCATCGTAAAAGAAGAGGATGGTGCAGTGAATATTGTGAATGATGACTGCAACCTGAAAAGGGAAGATATAACGGACACACCATTGAACACTTATTTTGTTCATCTCTGTTGCCATCGGTTAAAGCGAATCCAGAGGTGTTGGATTAAGGATGATTTCACGTGTGGATTATTTTTTCTTGCCATCCAATTTTTAAAAGGGATCTCATATTAATGGACATATAAACACAGTTTCTTTTGGTCAAAGAAGCATCCAGGACTTTATTCAATCATGTTTTCTTCAGAGAATCCTCAGTATCTCCGTCAAGGATTAAGCATGTTTGGTTAGTCCTTGTCAATGAATCACCTCACCTCGTGTATAAATATGTTCTGTCTCACTTGACCTAGTACATAAATAAACAGCTGGAATCATTTGTAGACATATAACAGAATATATAGCCTTTCAAGTAGGTTATTACTACTTATTACTAACAAACAATGCCAAACATTGATGGTTGTTTTGTGAATACTAGATATAACTCGGGGTGATGGGTTGTTTCACCCCCTATTGTTATAAAAGGTTATACACCAATACATGTAATACATTGTCAAAGAAACGGTTGCTTAAAAATGATGTAACCATCTTCCCCGTTTTCATGGTTTCTGTTTATTCTGAGTCAGAATCAGTGGCTAGCTATAGGTGTGCTGTTTCAGCCCGTGTGTGGTAACAGTGATGTGCCCACACTCACCTACACACTGGGGCAAGTCAAGGACTCATTTGGCTTATATATATTTTTGGATCCCATCTCTCCACAGACTCATACAAGGGGTTATTGTTTCCTAGCTGACGATGCTATCTTTCACAATAAATTAATACAATTGTTCCTCAATAATCAGGAGAGAAGCCAGAAGTAGGTCGCAAGATACTCTGACAGGGTTGCAAAGAATACTTTCTAATGGAGAATTGATGCTGTTTGATGTGAATCGCCATTATAGCCAATAAGCCAGCTGAAAACCAGTACTTATTACAGCCTCACCCCACCATAAATAAGGAAGCAGCCTCTTGGTTATCTGAAATGGAGGAGAGAGCCTGGATTCTACTGAACCAGAGCATCCTGTAGTAGGCTAATTAAGTAATGGAGGTCAGATAGCAGTTCTGGGTTGTCAATAAAGAAAATGTACTGTGCTTCCTCTGCAGTGTGGACCAATGTGGAGCCCCGGTCAGTTCCAGTGTTTCCGTGGCATTCATTGGTCCCTTTCCTGGCGCCCACCCAATCAGATGCCTCCGCTCTGCCAGGAGAGGGCCAGCAGCCAATCAACCAAGCGGCCAGCCTCAAGACAGGTACATTGAGTGTGCCTACGTGTTCTTTGACTGAGATAAGGAGTTCTGTGCTTTGTCATGCATTACAACCCTTGATCACAGTTATCCTTTATTTAAAAAGTGCTTTCTAATTAAATGTAGTGTTTCTCAGATTAAGAGGATACACATGCACCCTATATCTGATCTAGGAATGAATCCTGCCAGAGTACCCCACACAACCTACACTCCAGTTGTCTGGGCCAATAAAGGCAAATTAGACATAGGGCTGTGACCAGTGAGCACTGCATTGTTCGCACAAGTGAGAAGACTTGCTGGTGTCTCATATCAACAAATCAAAATCCCGAGTTGGTGTTGGCTAGACCTCACTCTCGCAGCCAGCAACTAACTAACTGTATCAATTTCACTACATGGATGTTATGCTTTGTTTAGATTGACAGAAATCTGACAGGGAGAAATCCTCTACCAGAATAGTTTTTAAAAAAAAACGTTTTTGCCTTTTATTGATAGGGTACAGTAATTAGACGGGAAGGGGGGAGAGAGATGGGGGAAGACATGCGGCAAGGTCCCGACGGGCTCGGGACTCGAACCGGCGACACACCGTCGGTCTCAATTACCGGCCTAGGTGCCTGGACCGCTCAGCCGCGCGGCCCAGGCCGCTAATTAGGCGAATTAGCTTCCGGTTCATTTTGGGGTAAATAAGTGATATCTTATAATAGTTATAACAATATAATATCTAACAAAATATCTTCTTCGCAACGGGTCTGTGTGGGCCCGATGGTGGAAAGTCCATCCATCTTCAACCGCTTATCCGTAGTCGGGTCGCAAGTCACCAATTTACCAGCCCAATTATCTATGTGTTCTGTTCCACCCCCAGAGTCTCAGGGGCTGCCTGCGATGCCACAGGAGTGCATGGAGGCCCCCCCTGCCGCGGAGAGGGCGGGGCGTCCGACACACCCCCCCACCCCCTCCATCGATGAGCTTCCCCCGGAGAGGGAGAAAGGGGAGGCGGAGAGAGAGAGGCCCGACAGCGAGACGGAGAGTGACGTCGATGACCCGTAAGAGTGAATATCTGCTGTCTGTCTGCTGTGTATTGTGCGTGTTAAAGTGTGCCATACCATGTTGTTGTTGTCAGACTTCTTTAACCACATAAGACTTGTATACCTTGCTGTACGATGAATAGTGGAAAATCACACCTGTGCGAACTGAGTGGTGCAACTCCCCTCTCTCTCTCTCTCTCTCGCTCTCGCTCTCGCTCTCTCTCTCTCTCATTAGCAGGCAACAGTACAGCTCTATCTCTCTCTCTCTCTGTTTCTGCACAACAGCGCCCCTACTGGTACTAATGGTCATACTCATGCATAGGTGAACACATACATAGGTGAACACATACATAGGTGAACACATACATAGCCAGGTGAACACATACATAGGTGAACACATACATAGGTGAACACATAGGCGCACACGGACTTTGCTGTTCCTTGGAGTGGTTGCACCACTCAAAAAGTGTTGATCTACAAGCTCACGACGTATCGCGATGCAACGTGAGCTTGTAGGTAAACTATTCCCATTTTTGTTTCATGTTGAGAATATTTGAAAAGTCTATGTAAATGTGGTGGATCTGTCTGTGAGGTTGCATGTGTACAGGAGATGGGGCAATTGGCCATATAGAAGGTTTCTGCCCAGGCGTGTCATACGTGGGTGTTTTATTTATTTTTTATTTATTTTCATTTATTTTTCTGGTTATCCTAGCTGCTAATTTGGGCAGACCAGCTCCAGTGCCAGAACAAAGCAGAGATGGGAACAAAAGCATTCCATCTCTCTGGGCTTTATGTGCCCATATGAAAGGCAGCCATTGAAATGGATGCGGCTGTCTGCCGATTCTGCTGATGTACCTCGCGGGAGATGAACTCCTCGTGCTCCGTGTGTCTCTACACTTTTGATAGACTGCCAGCTCTTATATAACCCATTCTGACCTGAGATCAGATTCTAAAAAAAATGTCTTCTAAAACTTGACAGTTTTCTGAAAAAAGCTATGTTTCTATGTCAGTCGTTCTTTGATTTTTCAAAAAAATAGCAGACCTACAAGCTCGTAGCGCGCCACTCTGAGCTATGAGCTTGTAGATCTGCTATTTTTCAATAGCTAAAGCGTGACATAATGCTAACACCAAAAGGGGTTCCCGCCCTGAATGGGATAAACTCCCCAAATGAAACGCGTAGGATTTCTCGACCGCTCGGAATCAACTTGAGTCTCCTCACATTTACATTTACATGTAAAGGGAACGTGGCTTGGTGTTGTATGCATGTACACATCTGACAATCTGACAAATGATAAAAGATATACAGTGTAGTGTGCTGTACGTACACTACAGTATATACACTATCGATCAGAGAGAATGATGTCGTACGGGCAAGCGCCTGGTATGTTTCACAAGACTGTGAGAGAAGTGAGATGAAAATTGATTTGCATAATATTCTAAGTAGTGCTGATAAGAGAGTTGATGTTAAAACGTCATTGGAGCCACATTTCTGGCCTACCATGACGATGAAAATATGGCCAGACAGAGCCATCTCTCCTGGGCCTCCCCCTCTCTCATAGAACCAGAGATTAAAATAGGGTGCATTTTGCATCCCTAAACGCAGTTTATAGTTAAGGGACGCAATAAAACGACGACCTCTGCATCCACGGGATGCACTACTGTACTGTTTTTTTAAATTCTAGTTTACGGTATTTAGCTAGCTTTTGTTATAATAATCATTTCTTCTGTTTTCTACATGAATACAACCACATTATAAATAACCATATAAAATGAAATGGGAGTTTAAATGCTGCAATTTGTAAAAATGGCAAAATATGACTCCTAACGTCGTCGAAGTGGGAACTTCCCTGGGACTCATTTCTAAAAGACCATCCCTGCATCCCGGGACTCATTACATTGAAAAGCTATTTACAGAGAAGCAGGCTGCCGAAAAGTGCCCATTATATGAAACAAAAGATTTTGTGTTTTTTTTCCTTCTCCACAGGTTCCTCCCTGGAGTCTTACCTGACCCGCCTCTCTCTATACCGCCAGTCAAGAGGCGCACCCAGTCCCTCAGTGCACTACCCAAAGACGGGGACAAGAACAGCCCCGGGAAGGTACTGCCAGAGTCCCATGTACCACCCCCCCCACCCCCAACATTTTCATCCATTTCCTTTTCTGAATCTCTTGTCTTGCTCTTATATCGACTCTTATCACAACTTTATTGACTCAAAATAGCTAAATCTGATTTACAGCATGGCTTATGATGTAATAACTGCTCACAAGACTTGATGCTAAGAAAAACTACACTACACAAGGGACATAAGTGGAACACGGGATCCGATTATATGCCATTAAATGAACGGTGGAATGATGCAGTCCAGAACATGAGAACGTCATCCGCTCTCTCTCTCTCTCTCTCTCTCTCTGTCTCTCTGTCTCTGTCTCTCTCTCTCTCTCTCTCTCTCTCTCTGCCCCAGAGGGAGAAAGACCACATCCGGCGTCCGATGAATGCGTTCATGATCTTCAGTAAACGCCACCGGGCGCTGGTGCACCAGCGGCACCCCAACCAGGACAACCGCACGGTCAGCAAGATCCTGGGCGAGTGGTGGTACGCTCTGGGGCCCAAGGAGAAGCAGAAGTACCACGACCTCGCCTTCCAGGTAGATACACGCTCAACAACGGGACCGGGACCGAAAACAATCGCGCTGTACTTTGCTAGTTAACCGTCAAAACCACTGACCCCCCCCTAGTGTATGTTGGACATAGGGATAACGAAAACCTTATGCTTTGATGTTTTGCTCTTGTCATAGCTTTGGAACCCTGTTAAATGCATCAAAGGTTGGTCTCATTGCAGGCGTGACATTGAATATTTACCTCCTATGTCTTGGGCTGAACTGGTCTTACTGGTCTCAATACAGCCTCAACTCAACCGTTTTGGAAACACTGGAATGTGTTCTGTGTAGAGCGTGGAACTAAGACGCACATATACATAAAATAACATGGGACGTGAGCCACTTTAGCTCGGAGGCCAGTGGAAAACTGACACTGCCAGCAAGGCTACCCTCGGTAAATGACCTGTAAGTACTCAAGGGTGTTTGGTACAGGTTCTGAAAAGGTCTTAAAATGTGTTTTCTAAATTCAGACCCTACAAATCTTTAATACACTTACAGTAAATGTAGCGTATAAGTCTCAGAGGTCTTAAAAGTCACTGACTTGTATTCTCTCTCTCTCTCATTTTACCATTCATGCTTATTCCACTGGTGAAGTTGGTCTAACGTGTGGTGTAACGTAAGCACCAAGTAGGTTTTCAATTGAATGCATCCCAGGACTCACAGGTGGTCCCGTGGATGAGAAATGCAATGCATCTCGGGTACAATTTATCATTTTTAACAAAATTGCAGTGATTAACAAGCAAGCAAAATCCCAAATTTGACAACTTTATACATATACAAATGGCACCTAAATTATAAAATAAAGAATATGTTATAAAATGGTGTCCTGTGTTGAGCATTACACAAGAAAAGATGCATACAAACAAAGTAAGTCCAGGACCAACCGCACACGCACACACACACACACACTCACACCAGCCTACGTGTCGATCCTTTTGGAATAATATGCGTCAGAGACACGGGACGGACGCGCTACAAGCATAACTGATTAGAATGATCTTCCATCGTCGTAATTGAATGAATCACTTAAACCCCATAAACGTTTGACCAGAGTCCTCCACCCAGGCGTCTATACTAGGCCGTAAGGATCACGGCCAACCAAAAGCTAACATCACTCGTAGAGCAGAATAGGGACGCTGCGGTTTCACCTGGTTAACTTGGTGAATTGTGCAGTCACCTGGTGTGTGTTTGAAAGAGCACGATGCTCTGCCAACTCGACGTGCCACGGTCTCCCAAACCCCTCTCTCCCCTCGTCCTTTTAACCTCCCCTCTCCCGTTCCCAGGTGAAGGAGGCCCACTTCAAGGCCCACCCAGACTGGAAGTGGTGCAACAAAGACCGGAAGAAGTCCGTCTCTGACGGCCGCGGTGTCCCCGGAGGCAAGGACATCCGAGAGAGGAGCATGTCGGAGACCACAGGTCAGTCTCGCCGGAACTCCACATGGTACCCACCAATACACACACACACACACACACACACACCACAGGCCAGTCCCGAACATATTCAACTCCCACGTGTAAACACACGCACACAAAATCACAAACGCATGCCAATAAACACAGGTTAGTTTCCACTGTTGCCGCCGCATGTAGACGCACCCACCCCATATTCACAGATGTGGGATTCCTCAGTCCTCCTCGGTGTGCTGTCATCCAGAGGGTCTTACCTGTGTTCTTTGCGACAGAGCCCCATTCAGTGGAGCTGAAGGGAGTGGTGGCAGGCCTGGCGGGCGTGTCTGAACGGAGCGCAGGGGACGGCCACGTGGTGCAGCCGACCCGCCCGCGGGCGTTCTCCCAGAGCGCCATGCACAGCCTGGAGCGCGGCGACCGGGGCAACACGCAGGCCCTGGCAGAGCTGGCACAGGTAAGAAGACACTGGTGTTTTTTGCTTTTAAATGCAGCGGTGTGATGGTTCAGTAGCAAAACACAACGGGGATGCCAGGGAATGTGCATAAATTGTACAAGGTGTTTTCAATGAATGCATTTTGTAACACCATAAAAGTGTCTCGGAAGTTGTCTTCGTAGAAGCAGATTCAACACAAAAAAACCAGTGCCTTATATAATTGAACATGAAGCAATAAATATGACAGATAGGGGGGGGCGGGGGGGAGATGGGGACTGAACCAGAAAACGGCAAAGCTTGTATTCTCCAGTACTGATAAGGGTCTGGTATCCATGACTACATAATCCTTGCAGTGTGTTATTTTTTTGCCCTGTTTGCATAAGCCGGTAAAGGCTTCCTAAGTGCCACAGGGAGGTTTTGTCTGCCTCATATTCTCATCTAGTCCACTGATTGACACACTCAACACTGTCTGCTGTCAAACCAGTCCATACAGTATGTTGGACATGGCCAGCCTGGGTATGGGTCGATAATCGTTTTGATTGATTGAAGTATTTATTAAAACAGTTTGACGGACGATAATTGTTTAATCCAGGATTCGATGGCGCTTACTACGACATTCCCGCCTTTTGTTTTATGTGTTTAATCCGCTGTATTGTAATGATTAAAAAGAAACTCCGTCTTTGCCGTGGAGCTGGAGACGAGACCTTCATGTTATGACGACGAAACCGGAAATCAACACATGCTGTGGGCTGCTAGGGCTTCTGGGAAATTGAGGCCAATGCAAATGAACGGGGTTCAACGCCTCATGGAGGAGGGTCTTGTGGCGCACCAAGATGGCGGGTGGTGCGATCGTTCATAACAAACGGAGGAACCTTTTTTTGTTAACAAGAGGGTCCACCGTTTTGTCAATTTATCATAACATTTAGAGACGTTGTTGTTCTTTAGCACGATAGAAAATGTTGAAAAAAAATCATATTGCAGAGACGTTAACCAATTCAAACAAGGAAAGAATCTGTTTCATTTTAGATTTCTTTTGCATTGGCTCTTCTACATTTTAGATTTACATTCTACAGGCTCAGTTCGTGCTGTGCTGTGAGCTTCTACATCTGCTATTCATTTAGTCTGGTGTGGCAGGCCAGACTAATGTCACTGTGTAGATATTAGTCTGGAACTTGGGCGTGGATGATTCATTTTCAAGGGGCTGCTACAAATGGATTCAAAGCATAACCGCAAAAAAAATAAGAAAATCTTTGAATAATGGGCTCTGATTGGTCACCCGCAACTTTGGGGTGAGTGAAATTTAATTCAAACATGCCAGCCAGACCAATCTGCCCAGGGCTATTTCTTCTTGTCTCTCACTGTATCTTATCTGAAATAAAGCATAAAAATGCCCAAAATAAATCTTAAAAAGGAATTGCATAACTTGGTTGGTATACTAAATTTAGAAATCCACACATCCAGTGATTTGTTTTCAAAGGGTGTTTTGAAAACGGACAAAGGAATATGCTGCTGAACTTTGGTATTCTTCGATCATAACATCTCCAATAAAATATCAATTTTAACCCCTTTTGGTGTTTTAACTAAGCATTATGTTGTACTTTAGCTATTGAAAAATAACAGATCTACAAGCTCATAGCGCGCCACCGAGTGGCGCGCTATGAGTTTGTAGGTCTGCTATTTTTGAAAAATCGTCAAAATGCGGCACAAATCTTTGAATATATATATATTCTTTATTTTTTTTATTTTTTTCGTCAGGCCTAAATGGGTTAAGGGCAACTAGAGTTTAGAACGGTTCACTTCGGTCTATAATCCTAGTCCTTGTCGTTTCCTCAGATGTGTGGGGACGGAGGGGGACAGTTTGCGGGTCGCGCCCCGCCCCTGTCTCGCTCCCAGCGGGGGGTCAGCGAGGACATGACCAGCGACGAGGAGCGCATGGTCATCTGTGAGGAGGAGGGAGATGACGATGTCATCGGTGAGTCACTTCAGTTTGTCTCTTTGCTTTTTTTTTTAATCGTGTCTTTTCTGATGTGCCATTTTCAAAAATCCCCTCCATAAACTCAACCATCACAACGTTGTTGTTGTCGTCGGGGAGAAATCTCTTATCGCCATGTTGTGTTTTCTTTTTTCTTTTTTTTTTGTTTGTCAAATATGTTTTTATTGAACAGATAAATTATTACAAACATTATAATATGAAATACTTTTTTTTATGAAACAAAATGAAAGAAAAAATAAAGACAAAAAAGATAAAGAAATCCCTTAACCCTCCCACCCATACTGCTCAGTGACATTGCATACTATATAATAAGATGATAGAAACCTCAAGGAAAACATCTGAAAAGAAAATGGCGTACAGTCAACCATATCAATGGTATCCTGTCTATTAATCGACAAGGGGCAGCCAAATCTTATCAAACCGTCTCTCCCTGTTTCTCAGGAAATACCTTATTCTCTCAAGATGAAGTGTACTAGTCATTTCATTTAACCAGTGCTTAAATGCAGGAGCCTCTTCCTTCTTCCAGTGTGTCAGAATTAGTTTTTTCGCTATAATCAGACCATATGAGAAGAGTTGTTTCTGTGCTTTCGTCAACATAGGCATGGAGTCTGACAAACCCAGAATTATTAGTACAGGATCGGGGTCAATATGAATACTCAAAATATCAGACAGCGTAAATTGTGCATTTATATTGTGTAATACATTCACCCATTCTCACACACATTGATACACCGATGGTGGAGGAAACCATGCCAGGCACATTGTCGGTGGTCCCCCCCCCCCCCCCCCCCCCCCCCAGCTAAATGATGTTGGTAACCAAATGGACCCTTATATTTGGTTTCATTTTACGCTCTCAAGAGTTACATTTGTGTTAAACGTCTGCATTACTAAATTCACAAGAATTCTACACGATTACAGAATGTGGAAGAATTGTTATTTAGATCGACGTTTTGTCCTGTTGTGTCTTATTGTGGACAAAATCTTATCCAACGACAACATATTATTCTTTAGTTTCGGGGGGGGGGGTTAGCTAGGCTAAATCTCATCAAATGGTGTCTCCGATGGTGTCTCAGATGCCGAACAAATAATGGGCCTTGATGTGAATGGGGTTGAAATCAGGATGTCTGTGACTGTCCTTCCACAGAGGATCCTTATCCCAGCAGCTCCATAGACCTGAAGTGTAAGGAGAGAGTGACCGACAGCGACAGCGACAACGGCTCCGGGGACGAGAGCAACCGCAAGGTACCCCGACAACCTTTCCTCTGACCCTTCCTCGTGCATCGCTCCTGTCTCGTGTTTGTTATGCCTCCACCTTTATTATCCAAGGATGATCTGAAAGGTCATCGCCAAATATGTCTATATTAGTCTCGCCGTTCAGTTCAGGTTTCAGAAAAAAACCTGTTTTCTTTGTCAGTGGTTCTTAAACCTTTGCATGTCAAGGATCCCCAAAATTATATGTGTTTTGGCTGCCAACGCCCATCTATCTTAAAATATGTTGTTCCAGGGACCCCCGGAAGCAAAGATTTGAGTTTAAAACGTTCGCTGTGAAAGAATATATATATATATTCAAAGATTTGCACACATTTTTCACAATAAAAAAAAAAATAGCAGATCTACAAGCTCAAGCTATGAGCTTGTAGATCTGCTATTTTTCAACAGCTACAGTCTAAAATAATGATTCAAAGTGGTTAAAAAGCTCTAACGTGACACAGATGCGTTCCAGGTCTTGGATTACGTTTTGCTCTCCCGTTAAATGTCACTTGTCTCATGTTGTTGGATTAACATACTCCGGAGGAAACCATGAGCTATGCAAATGTGATTAGAATTCAGTTTCTTTCTCTCTTCTTTTCCAGCGAGTCTTTGCTCCAGTCATCTGTTCCTCCTCCTCCACCTCCTCCTCCCACCACCCCACCCCTCACGGCAGGAGCGTATCCCTCTCCTCCTACAGCACCGGCAAGCGCTACGATGAAGGCAGAGGAGGAGGAGGTGGGGGAGGGTTCCTGGAGCGCCGCAGGAAGGGGGGAGGCGATGGAGAAGGTAAGGACGGCTTTGGGGGAGATGGAGGAGGAGGAGGTGGAGGAGGAGGAGGAGGAGGAGTGGCCTCGCTCTCCCTCTCGTTCTCCTCCTCGCCGGGCCAGTCGGTGATCTCCAGCTCGCCGGGCGCCATCCTGGGCATGCAGGGCGCGCTCCGGGTGGCCTCCACCGTGGTCACCAACGTGGTGCGGCCGGTCATCAGCACGCCCGTCCCCATCGCCAGTAAGCCCCGCGACGCGGGCACCTCGTACAGCCCGCAGCCGCCGCTGCTGGACAGGAAGCCCCTGATGGTGGGCTCCGGTGCGGGGGGCGGGGCGGTGGTCCCCGGGGGCGGCGGCGGGTACTACTCCTCGTCCTACTCGCCCGGTCCCATGGGGGCGGGCGTGGGCTCCGGGGGAGTGGTGGCCAGTCTGGTGTTGGGCGGGGCGTTCCCCGGCCAGCACCCCGCCGCTGTCCAGCTCATAAGCTCTTCCTCTCAGCCCCACGCTGGCCCGGTGCCGGCCCCCCACAGCTACAGCAACGGGCCCCTGCCTCTGTCCCTGCTGCAGCCCCAGTTCCTCCCGGCCCACTCCCTGGCGGGCCCCGGGGGGGGCAAGGCCATAACGCAGGTCCAGTACATCCTGCCCACGATGCCCCACCCCAAGAGCCCCTCCCCCCAGCAGCTCAGCCAGCCAACCAGTGTCTTCAACCTGCCCACGGCTCCGCCCACGCACATGCCCCTGGCCAATGGGAAGCAGGCGGCACCGGGCTCGCTGGCGGGATATGCCGCCAATCCAACGGTGGGCGTGGTCAACCCAGGAGCCAGAGGTGAGCCCTTTTTTTTAACATGCAGAACATAGAATGAACAATGTGGAGTTTAATCTGCTTTTTAGCTTCACTATGATCGGGATAATAATAATACCAGACAATATTCAATGGCATCCACTGCTCCTGATAGTTAGGATGGCTAAATCCACATTATGTGCAAATTAAGCATGTAACGATACACTCAACTCACGATACGATACGTATCACGATATGAGGTTCACGATACTATTTTTCACGATATTTTCAACAATCATTTTCTAGACATTTTTAAAATTGTTTTTATGATTTATCTTCCCCACCAAGCTTTTTTCACAATTTTTATTTAACTACATTGCAAAAGTAGCATTACTTTTCATGTAAAATTACTTAATTTCATGTTTAAACCTAGCTCGAGTTAACATGTAAAAAAAAAAGGTTTTCTTTGATGGCATCTTAGGATAGATGTAGAGTTGTAGACCTATTTGACAGTGCAGAAACATAATTGCCTTCCTTGATGTATTGATGAGCATCAATAACGACCATCACCTGTGTGTCTCTCTCTCTCTCTCTCTCTCTCTCTCATTCTCTCTCTGTCTCTGTGTCTCTCTCTCAGTCCACACACAGTCCCCGGTCCTGCAGGGTAAAATGCTGGTTCCCATGGCAACAGTTAGGACTGCACCACTGGCCCAGCAGTTCCCCATCGTGTCTCCGCCACTTCCTGTCCAGAATGGAGGTCAGGCAGGAAGCAAGGTCAGTCACATTAGTTAACTCGCATATTCACTTTCTTTCTCTGTCGCTTGCTTTATATTGTATAGCTGTTAAAGCACTTCAAGTACCACGATGTAAAGGACGAATGGCTAGATGGAGATTTATTTTATGTTCTACTATTACAAAACTCTTGTCAATCTGTCCATCCATGTTTTGAGGTGGCGCTAGCCGCTCCTATGCCCAGCTTTGTGTGTTTGTGTGAATAATAGCGATGATTTGATTGGCTGAGCACTCCCATAGCGATGATTTGATTGGCTGAGCAAAGTACATATTGAGGATAAAAAGTGAGAACAGAAAAGTCGAGATGCAAATTTGCGTAATAAGTTCACTTCACACGGGTGTGATTGTCTCATTAGTGGGTGGGCCAATGAATCTGAACTTGCACATGGGCATTTATTTATAACAAAACTTTACATTTGTAAGAACAACATCACACCATTAATAAAAACATCTAGTAGAACCGATTTTTCTTTTTTTTAAACACAAGCTATAAAAATGCTTTGGTCAAAAGGAAAGTTTTTAGTCCTCTCTTGAAAGTGTCGACCGACTGTGGGGCTCTCAGGTGGGCGGGGAGAGCCTTCCACATTTTCGGGGGCGACTGAGCAGAAGGCCCGGTCGCCCATGGTGCGCAGGTTAGACTTTATGGGTTTGAGGAGCGGAGGGAGCGGATTGAGGATTGAAGGGTGACAAGGACAAGTTGCCGTGGATGCACTGGTGGGTTAGCAGGTAAATCTTGTCTTCAGTCCGGAATGAGACGGGGAGCCAGTGGAGAGTGAGCGGAGGATGGGTGTGATGTGCTCGTATTTACACACTCTCTACTACTAGCCAACATAGCAGTGTCATGACAACGCAAAGGTTTCTGACGACTATTATATGACGAAAGCAATGTTGTTAGTGTTACTCTGTGCCTTGTTTCTCACTCTCTCTCCCCAGATAATCTATATTTAGACAGCTGTCTTGCCTGTCACCCGTGCAATGACAATGCTTCATTATATAACTTTTGCTCTGAAAGAATATGCATTCAAAGATTTGCACCACACTTTCACGATCTTTGAACAATAGCAGATCTATAAGCTCGGAGCTCGTAGATCTGCTATTTTTCAATAGCTAAAGTATAACGATGCTTAAAACACCGAAAGGGGTTCCCGTCCAGAATGGGTGAAGTTAGGATGACAATGTTTCGACCCCAAATGGGTCTTCGTCAGGTATCATCATAGACCCATTTGGGGTCGAAACATTGTCATCCTAACTTAAAGGGGAGTTTCGCTCAAGCTGTTTTCTTACCGTATATGAAGACACGTATCCATTCGTCATTAAAGAAGAAAAAGAAAAACATGCCGAGCGTTCCATAACGAGTTAGCGGATTTACCGTCCATGTGGGTCAAACTCTAGAACTCCTATTCAATCGGTTTGTGTTTTTTGTTATCTGTTCTAGATGATATGACGGGTTAGTCCAATTTAGTGTTGTTGCTGCACCTGTTCTACGTGTGCCGACGTTAGACCCCTCCTACGCTTTTCTTAAAGGACCAGCGCCCTATATCTTTATTTATTTTTTATTTATTTTGGTCAATATACATATCAACTTACTTTTGTAAAAAAAAGGGTTAGGAAGAAATTCCCCTTTAAATAAACTACCTTGGGAGCTGCTAATCGGTGTGCGTACATTTTGTTATATTTGGGATCCTACGGATTGTAAGTTTGTGTTTTATCCGTGTCTCTCCAGATCATCCAGATCGCTCCCATGCCTGTCGTCCAATCCCAGCTGCCTCAGGGAGGGGCGGTGCACCCCGCCGGCCCCTACCCCGTTACCGTGGGAGCGGCGGCGGTCGTGGCCCCTGCGACGGCCCCCTCACAGGCCATGCTGCTGCCCCCTGCACAAACCAGGTGACTGACACACACACACACACACACACCATCAGTGTATGTATAAATCTAGCTGGGCTCATTCATGGCACAGTGGGACACCTTGGGTCTCAGCAGTGCAATCCATCATTGTCAGCGTCGTTCTAAGTCATTCATACACGCTTTCCATCAAGGCTGTTATCTGGCAGAAACGGGCGCTTTCATCCGCAGGACTTTATTGTCTTTCTTTTACTCACTAATGGCGTTTTGCTTGGCTTACCACCTTGCATTCCTTTTGCATAGAAAACACTCTCATTATGGGCCCACATTTCGTTCTAATGTACGGAAGTATTTGTCTTAGAATTAACCGTGAAAGCATCTGTGTCTATTTTAGATTTTAGCGTTGGCAAATCAAAAATAGCAGATCTTCAAGGCTCACAGCGCTTGTAGATCTGATAATTGGGGCTGAAGGACCCTATTGTTTTCCTACCGTTGTTTCTCTCTCCGACACTTTTTTGCAGTTCTGGCAGTTTCTGTGCCGTCGCTTTCCACACAATTCTGCAATTTGGTAGAGAGGGTCATGGGAAACTGGTCAAGAACTGAAGCTCACAGTCATTCATCAAAGGACCTCTGACCTTTACATCTCCCAATTATATGATTGTATGAATTGTCCACTTCTGGTTAACCTGGTTAACCACTCCCCCTTGAAATCGCATTTCCATTCGTTGTGTGGAAGAGTCTGGAGTGGACCCTGCTAATTCATGGTTGGCTGACGACCCCTTCCGTCAATCAGTGTAACAAAAAAAGCGACGTCATCTCCAGTCTCCAACCAGCGAAGTTTGGTCATCAGTGTGTTTCTATGGCTTATTGTGCATATTTACTTTATGGCTTGCAGATATATTATATATATTTTTCTTAAAAATAAAACAATTTAGAGGGAGGACAGGACGTAGTAGGGCCTTCATCCTCCTCCTCCCTGCTGACCGGTGCCACCTCAGCCCGTAGGAGGACAGTGACCAGTTCCCTCCCACCAACACGGGCCAATTGTGTTGGCATAGACGCTCGGCCCACCCTTTATCACCCGAGTGATTTTTATTATTTTTGATTTTTGAGGCCCCTCCTATATACAGGTTTGTTTTTAGTTAACGACGACCAAATGCATATCATTTAGGCAAGGGGGTCCCAAAATCCAGAGTAGTGGCTGCTGGTGCAGAGAGAGAAGCCCAGTGCAGGCCTGGGCTGTGGTTCAGCACCAGGCACCTTGGCTGGTAATCCAGTCTGACGGTGTGCCGTGGGTTCGACTCCCGATCCACTGGTAATCCAGTCTGACGGTGTGCCGTGGGTTCGACTCCCGATCC
This sequence comes from Protomyctophum bolini, assembly GCF_963924005.1. Taxonomy (NCBI): domain Eukaryota; kingdom Metazoa; phylum Chordata; class Actinopteri; order Myctophiformes; family Myctophidae; genus Protomyctophum; species Protomyctophum bolini. Next base: position 39,924,454 of record NC_137868.1, on the reverse strand, counting down.
CGACGGCCTTTACTGCATGTCTTCCCCCCCCCCCATCGCTCTCCCCCATTTCCTGTCATCCTACTGTCTGTCCCTCCATAAAAAATATAAAATAAAGGCGAAAGCCTCAAAAAAAGAAGCCCAGTGCTGTGGGTGTTTAGTGTTAGTCATGCTGCCCACATAGATAACACCTCTCAGCTCCCGACACACACACACACACACACACACACACACACAGACGGAGCTAGTCGTGCTCACCCACTGACCCCCACTGCAGCATTCTGTGTGTGTCTCTCTTACACCCCTCATTCTGGTCCTTCCTGTCGCCAGTGCCGCATCTCATTTGACATTTCCCATTACTGAAATGTCATCTCCCCTTTCATCTCCTCTCCTCTTTCTGTTCCTCTCTCGTTTTTATTGTGTTTAGAGTGGAAACCTAAAAAAACCCCCCAAAAACGACTTTGGCTTCACTGCAATGCCATTAAATGCGACTGTATACAATAACACCCCATCCAATGCCCCACACGTGGAGTACTGTAGCTTAAACCCCTTATGGCTATTGACGTAATGAATCAATAAATCCCTTATGGCTATTGACGTAATGAATCAATAAATCCCTTATGGCTATTGCCGTAATCGACGTAATCGTTTAATCCCCTGTAATCGGGAGCTTAATATAACAAAATGTAGAAACCTTTAGCTTGTTTGGCCGATGTAATCTACCTAAAACCAGCCGAAATCGGCGCGTGCACGGTCGTTCACGCACGCGCGCGGCCTTTATGTGCATTGCTGCGTAAAATGAATGTATACACCTGTTCTGGATCATGTGTGTCCAACATACATGACTTTAATGAGCTCTCTTTCCATGGTCTTTGCCGTCCCAGGATCACTTACGTCCAGTCCACGCCCGGGGTCCCGTCCACACTGCCGCTGGTCTCCACGACAACAGGCCCCTCCCCTCCCACCCAGCAGGCGTACATCCCGTCGTCATTGGCAACGCTGGGCTTCACGGCCATCGCACCCCTCACACAGACCCTGGTACAGCCACTGATGACAGGTCAGTGCCATGCATCCCCCCCACACAGACCCTGGTACAGCCACTGATGACAGGTCAGTGCCATGCATCCCCCCCACACAGACCCTGGTACAGCCACTGATGACAAGTCAGTGCCATGCATCCCCCCCACACAGACCCTGGTACAGCCACTGATGACAGGTCAGTGCCATGCATCCCCCCCACACAGACCCTGGTACAGCCACTGATGACAGGTCAGTGCCATGCATCCCCCCCACACAGACCCTGGTACAGCCACTGATGACAGGTCAGTGCCATGCATCCCCCCCACACAGACCCTGGTACAGCCACTGATCACAGGTCAGTGCCACGCACCCCTCACACAGACCCTGGTAAAGCCACTGATCACAGGTCAGTGCCATGCACCCCTCCTCACACAGACCCTGGTACAGCCACTGATCACAGGTCAGTGCCACGCATCCCCCCACACAGACCCTGGTACAGCCACTGATCACAGGTCAGTGCCACGTACCCCCCCACACAGACCCTGGTACAGCCACTGATCACAGGTCAGTGCCACGCATCCCCCCACACAGACCCTGGTACAGCCACTGATCACAGGTCAGTGCCACGTACCCCCCCCACACAGACCCTGGTACAGCCACTGATCACAGGTCAGTGCCACACATCCCTCACGCAGACCCTGGTACAGCCACTGATCACAGGTCAGTGCCACGTACCCCCCCCCACACAGACCCTGGTACAGCCACTGATCACAGGTCAGTGCCACACATCCCTCACGCAGACCCTGGTACAGCAACTGATGACAGTGAGAAACCTTTTTTTTTTCAAAAGTTTTTTCGTATCCCAGTGAATCAATGAATGGTGACTACGGGATTACACTCATTTTCAACATTTTACTGTCATTAATATACCTTAGAGTTTTTGTGTGGGTATAATAAGAAATAAGAATAAGAAAGTCCCCCCATTCTCTGTGTTGCATAGAACTGGAGGTCTGGAAAAAAAAGTACATCTCAGTGACATCACAACAATGTACTTCATAATGTTAATTAATCTCAATTAACGCGTTAAAGTCCCGGCCCTAGTTGGAATAGCACCGAGGGAAACTATTAGAATAGGACTCCTGTCTGCTGGATGCCGTATCGCTGATCTAAACGTCCATCTGATGTGAATGTTGGCGGTGTCTTCCTCCTCCTGTTCAGGTCAGCCACCACTCCTAGCCCCCCCGGCCCGGTCCCCCCAGCCCTCCTCCTCCTCCTCCACCGCGGTCCCGGCGCCCCCCGGGGGCCAAATCGTCGCCGCCGTCTACCCGCCCCCTTCGCCCGGCGGCGGCGGCGCCTCCATGGCGCCCGGGTTGGTCTCCGTGACGGCGGCGGGCGGCGTCTACTCCGTCTGCAGCCCCTCCTCCTCCTCCTCGGGCTCCGCCCACATGATCCTCCCCAAGCACACGCTGGTCCCCGCCGCCACCACCACCATCACGCACACCACGCACGCGGAGCGGCAGACGCCGCCGGAGCACCTCCTGGCCCACGTGGACACTAGGCAGGTGTTGTCCAGTAAGGGCAGCGCCGGGCTGACCATCTCCATGAGGCCCGGCAGCCCCACTCCATCCATCCACACAGCCGGTGAGCCACAGCGCACGCTGCCCTTTTAAAGCTTGGCTTCCAAAGTGGCCGTCTGTCTGTCTGTCTGGGGACCACCAGGTCCCAGGGCGCACCCAGCTAAAGCCACTTAAGCCCTGTTTTATACTTTAAAGATGTTTGGATAGTGAGAATAGATGATCTGCAATCTTATAGATGTCAATTTGACATGCACAAATTATGGACACAAGGTTGAAAGTGGTTATTTCACCGACAATAGGTTATCCCTATGGCGATGAGAGAATGGGATTTCACTGTGTACTCTGAATTCACACAAAATAATGGAATTGGGGTCTGTTGCCTAATGCGTATCCATTTGGGGGTCCACTGCTTTAAAGGCCTGCACTGTTGGCAGAATGTGGTTCTGGTATGCTGATAAAGTATTTGCTGTATTTATGTATTTACATGATTTGTAGTATTATGGGCACATTATGCAACATTATTGTGTACCGAGAACGAGGGGGTTTTGTGTGTTTGTAAATTAAAACTCTACATGGTCTTTAACTTTGTTATTATGAATGCTATTTATTCTTTACAGGCAGTGCACCGGGCACCCCCAAACTCCCTCAGCAGCACCCTGTCAGGACCCCGCAGAAGGTCAAAGCGACGGTGGCCAACATTCCCGTCGGCAGCTACGAAGGAGGAGGCCGCGGGAAGGAGAGAGACCGGGAGAAGGACCGGGAGAGGGAGAGGGAGCGAGAACGGGAGGCCAGCAGTCGGTTCTCCTTCGAGGCCGAGCTGGCCGGGGGACAGACGGACTCCCCCTCCTCCATGCACCCTGCCACCGAGGAGGCCCCCCCCAGCTCCTCCTCCGACAGGCCTCCGGAAGGCTCCGGTGTCGGGGACTCTTCCGACGCGCGCACCAGGGACAACATGGCCGCCACTAAAGAGGTGAGAGGGTGATGGCACCGTGCATATGTACAGTTTATCGTCTCTGTTGTGTCCAAAACATGTTACTTTTCTTCAGGATTCAAATTCAAAAACGGCAGAAGTAGCAAATCTATAAGCTCGTAACGTGCCATGTTTTGAGCTTCAAGTAGGGCGTTACATTACGAAAGAAATGGAAAAACACAAAGTTTAAATATGGAGATAATTTCTGCTTGACGGTAATGATGTACTGTAGGTTGAAGACCCCATGGAGCCATCATGGGTTCAAAAGCTCCACATGAACCACTCGTGTCAACACTGCGGTTGTAGTCAGAAATAAACTAGATCAAAGGGCAGACATTGCTCCAACCCCTGGCCAAATATAAATATTCTGTTATCAAGAGGGTACTTTCAGCTGTGTGTTTAATTTATTTGATTGTCTGGTGTAAGTGAATGTTTGATAGATATTGTATAATGGATATTGAATGGCTCAGTAAGGGCAAAAACTAGTTTGCCTCAGTTCTGCAAACTATGTGCTGTTTAAAGAATACTTTATACGGTCCTAATTCAAAATATACATCCATCCACCTAGGCCGGATGGAAGGAGTCCCTTCCCTCGTCTCCTTTGCCCCCTCCCTCCACAACGGACCCCACCCCGCCGCCCCCACCGACTGACAAAGATGCACCTCCGCCCAAAAAGATCAAGGCCCGTCCCCCGCCGCTGAAGAAAACCTTTGACTCGGTTGACAAGTGAGTACATTACTCTGTGCGAGCCTATTGTCTGCATGTGGTTGATATTATATGTGTTTGTTTAAAGGACAACTTTAGGTTTTTTCAACCAAGGCTCATGTTTTAGGTTGTTATTAGAGAAAGTAAAATATGAGTGTTCATTTTTTTTCATTTGCTGCTTTCTTTCATTTTAGGGATTTTAGGGGGCGGGGGCATTCGAGCATGGGGCTATATATGTATTTTTTTTACAAAATGTTATAGCGATTTATTTTTTTATTATAGTCCTACTAGACCCCAAGAAATTACATCTGGCCACAGAAGATCACAGGATCTACTGAATGTGAGGGAGGCCTACTGGGGGGAAGCCACACTGTGTGTCATAGGCTCAATATGCCCGTTTGACACATTCAGTAGAACCCTTGATCTTTTGTGGCCAAATGTAATTTCCTGGGGTCTAGTAGGACTATAGTAATTGTAATAAATGTAATAAATACATATTTAGCCCCATGCTCGAATGCCCCCGCCCCCCTGTCAAAGACAGCTAAAATCCCTAAAACGAAAGAAAGCAGCAAATGAAAAAAAAAATGACACCCACCTTTTACTTTCTCTAATAACAACCTAAAACATGAGCCTTTAGTCCTCCAGCAGGAGTGATTGTCGTCTATATGTGAATCCCTGTATCACTGCAAACTCAGGATAAAAACATTAGGTTAAACCAACATTGCTCATATAAACTAAGCCTGACTATTAGTTGATCACCACTCATAACCAATTACAGTGTATTGGGTATTGTTTGGTGTAGTCTTTTCAGACACCAATTAATTACTATATCTACATTACATCTATACATAACAGCCTCAGGGCCGCTGTACGATGAAGGCAAGGTTCATATTTAACCCTGTAAGACCCAGATATATTTCTACTTGCAAAAAAGAGATTACTACTACTTTGTACTACTAGGACTTATGTTTAAAAAAAAAAAAAAAAAAGTTTGATGGAAATGTTATGCACATTTATAATAATTATATAATAATATTATAATAATAATAATATAAATTAATAATTTACATTTGGGGGATATCTTTCACAATAATGAATAAAACATGTTCTAGACATTCTAATGATAGTCCAGATTTTTTTTTTATTTGTGTGAATTTCAATATCATGACATCAATGGCATTGCAATGAACATCAATGATGACGTTTAGGTGAAAAAAAGAACAGAAAAAAATAATAATTAATTACTTAAAATAAAAATGTTACCGAAAAGCAACGCTGGGTCTTACAGGGTTAAACGGGACCATACAAAGCATCATATTTGAACAGCACGTTAACCCATTCTGACCGGGCACCCATTTTGGTGTTAGCATCATGTTATGCTTTACCTATTGAAAAATAGCAGATCTACAAGCTCATATCGCGCCACCGAGTGGCGCGATACGAGCTTGTAGGTCTGCTATTTTTGAAAAATCGAAGAACGACTGACATTTTTTAGAATCTGATCTCAGGTCAGAATGGGTTCATCAGACCAGTGTGTGTCCAGTGGGAAACCTCGTATGAATCTGATCTCAGGTCAGAATGGGTTAACCAAGTAAGGAAACGACTGTACTCGACAACTGTGTGTACTGTACTGTGAATCTGTAGCAGGCTCAGCCGGTGGATCAACTAAAATAACCTGTGTGTGGTGTTGCTGTGTGTTGGTGTGACAACAGGGTGCTGTCGGAGGTGTACTTTGAGGAGCGGTTTGCGGAGCTGCCAGAGTTCCGTCCCGAGGAGGTGCTGCCCTCCCCCACCCTGCAGAGCCTGGCCACCTCCCCGCGCGCCATCCTGGGCAGCTACCGCCGCAAGAGGAAGAACTCCACAGGTACATATTATATACATAACTGAGGTCACATTCCCACCTAATACTTTGGTAGACTCGATGCGAATGGGCGGCGAAGTTGGGATTCTTGCATATTTAATTCACACTGTCATCCGCAGCAATTGGAAACGCAGCAGGGGGGGGGACCTTTATCAATGTGTTCCATTCATAAACTAGCCTACACAGTGAAATCTATGGTGATAAAATTATAACGTGCATGTGTCGTTCCGTCTGGGACTGGACCCCCCCCGCCCCCTCTCTCTCTCTCCACGCAGTGTTCTTTTGCTTGAGTAGAATGTGGTTCTTTGATACGCATTAGGATTCGAATGAGCCTTCACACCTGCTAAACAAAGTGCACTTTCTGACAATGCGCAGCAGGATTTCGTCGCATGGATGCACCTGAGACGTATCCTCAGTGATTGTATCCATTCCCAAGGTCATCAGGGTTTCGGGGTCTCTCGAACATCATCATACCCCCTCACTCGGGTGACCCAGCTGGGGTGATCAAGTCCGACTTACGTCCCAGTAGCTACCCTCGATCAGTCCCATTTAGGGCAAGACCACACAATACGTCTCAGCAGGTCCACTCCTGCTCTCACCAGGCCCAGGACTCCCAGCACCAGGCACTTCATTCAGGAGTGGTGGATTATAATGGCAGACCCGTCTCTCCAGTGGTCACCAGACTATACCTGGTTGTCACATAGTCTATTCCTATGAGTCACTACACATGTATATTTACTGGCCACCTCCCCATCGTGGGCCGCAGGAAGAGGAAGGACTCCACAGGTCACTACACAAGTACACATGCACTCTCATAGACATTAGAAAGGTAGATTTATTTTAGAGAACGTCAAGATGATTTGAAAATAGTTGATATACCACTGGGGCCACTGCATTAGACCACGGACCAGAATTCTGAGAATGTACAAATGGAACCATTTTCTTGAATTAAAAAAAATAGATAATTTATTTTGTCATTTCATGACGAAATCAATGAAAAATCTAAGAAATTCCATAAAATAGAAAATATTATATAGAATACATTCCTACATGAATACAGTTGTTAAAAGGCAGTCTTAACTGTTAATCCATTACAATTAATATTGAAGAGGCCCGGACGGCTAGGGTAGCCTAGCGGTCCGGGCACCTAGGCTGGCAATCCAGCCTGACGGCCACATTCGCGGGTTAGACTCCCGATCCTGACGACCTTTGCTGCGTGTCACTCCCCTTCTCTCTCTCCCCATTTCCCCATCAGTCTACTGTCAGTGTACTCTCTCAATAAAGGCTTAAAATACCTTAGAAAACAAAAAAGATATCTATATATATTGACATGGCTGTATAATATTGTTTATCGTGTGTGCGTGTGCGTGCGTGTGTGCACATCCAGACCTGGACTCTTCCACAGAGGACCCGGTGTCTCCAAAGAGGAAAAGCAGACGGCGATCCAGCTGCAGTTCTGAACCCAACACGCCCAAGAGTGCCGCCAAGTGTGAGGGAGACATCTTCACCTTCGACAGGCCAAGTGACAGGAACACCACTGGTATGTGTGTGTGTGTGTGTGGGGTGCAGCCATTTCACTTGCAATGTCTCTCTTTGACAAATCATCACAATGTTTTCATTTGTAACATTTTACTACCTGTCAACAGTGGATGTGGCAAATGATTTAAACGTGGGTGTGTGTGTGGGTAGTAGGGCATTGCAATGCTGTGAAAGTATCCATACTCTTTGTATAAACTGGGACCTCAAGGCAATTTTAGGTCCTGTTTTTCTCTCTGAATGGTTTTACCTCGTACGTCTAGATCAATTCTCACTAAGACTATGTAAAAGGAAAATGAAAGCGGGCATAGTGATATCTCGGAAGTAGTTTACTGTCCTCCACCTTCATCTATAAATCCATCCATCTTCAACCGCTTATCCGTAGTCGGGTCGCGGGGGCAACAGCTCCACCAGAGTGCTCCAGACTTCCCTCTCCAGAGCAACATTAGTGACTTCCTCCTGGGGGATTCCGAGACGTTCCAAGGCCAGTGAGTCGATGCGTTTCCTCCAACTGCGCCTTGGTCTGCCCCGGGGTCTCCTCCCAGTGGGACGTGCGCCGAGGACCTCCCTAGGGAGGCGCCCGAGAGGCATCCTAACCAGATGCCCGAACCATAAGCTGGCTCCTTTCCAGGCGAAGGAGCAGCGGTTCTACTCCGAGTCTCTCTCGTGTGACTGAACTTCTCACCCTATCTTTAAGGGAGATGCCAGCTTGTATTCGCGACCTTATTCTTTCGGTCATGACCCACACTTCATGACCATAGGTGAGAGTAGGAACGAAGATTGCTCGGTAGACAGAGAGCATTGCCTTCTGGCTCAACCCTCTTTTCGTCACAACAGTGCGGTTTTGAATCAAAGCCAAAATGGTGTAGATCTGCTAAATCTGACATATGATTCATCATGCTGCGACTGCAGCATGGTGAATCATAAGATATTTTTAGCCTAATGCTGCGTTCACACGGGAAGATGCAAAGATGCCGTCTACAGTTCATTTTCAATGGAATCCAGCGACGTAACGATACACCCGACGCTACAAAGATCCTGCAAATCATTGTATCTTTTGCATCTGCCCGTGTGTGAATGCAGCATAATACCTTTTCAAGGAGAGCAGCTGATTTATGCTTTGTTGTATTGTATATCCGCATCGTCGTAATTGACATCCATTGTCGATTACAGTCACCGGGGAAAACGTAAAACATACTGGAGGTTTACAGAGATATTTGGACGCGTGGTAACCTATTTCCTCCGTGAGCAGTTGAGACGAATAACCATCTAAGTCCACACTAATTATTCATAATGTATAAATTACGGATAAGTGTTCAGGACAGATTCTTATCATTTGTTTCTACCCTTTATTTCCCTTTTTATAATTATGGTTTTTATTGCTGTTGCTATTGATGTTTTGTCTTTTGTGTGAGGGAACCGGGGAGGGTGGGGTATACCGTATGTAGGGTTGTTTGTCTTTAATAATTCTAAATCCTATAAATAAAGTTATATTATTAAAAATAAACATACTGGAGGCCACGTGGCTCTTAAGTATCGAGGGTTTGCATCAGGCTCTAGATCCGTACCCATATACTGTGCTCTTTATCTCTTCACTGTTCTGTGTAGTAAATCAGAACTCTGCTGTATGTTCTCCAGTAGGCACAGATGGAGAGGACATCCTGGGAGAACTGGAGTTCGACAAGGTCCCGTACTCCTCCCTGAGGCGAACCCTCGACCAGAGGAGAGCTCTGGTCATGCAGCTGTTTCAAGAACATGGCTTCTTCCCATCAGGTTACTGTCGCACGCACGCACGCACAGCCTTGTAATGTACTGTCTCTTCCGTGTTTTCTTTTCTTTTACATTTGTTTTTGGCCTTTCTGCCTTTTATTAATGGTATCAAGTGAAGACTGACAGGAAAGAGGGAGGGAGAGAGAGAAGGGGAGAGACATGCAGCAAAGGTCGTCATTAACGGGACTCGAACACGCGACACGCTGTCAGGCCAGAGCCTATATATGTGGCATGCGCCTGGACCACTTGGCCAGTGGGCGCCCCTCTGCCGTGTTTTTAAAATGGCTGGTGGTTGGAAAATGAAGCTTGCGCACGGCTGCAATTGCTGGGGACGAGGCTAATTCGTGCAGTGATATGAGGCTACCAAGAAGTGGTGCCCTGGGCTTGGCCCCTCCACTCTTAACAAAACACACTAGGCAGTGTAGTGTTGTATGTATGGGCTGCCTGCCAGTGAGGAATCATGTGCATTAGCGACCCCTGCTGGTTGGTGGGGGTGCTGTTCAGTAGGGGAGGAAGACTGCAGGACCCTTTTCTCTCCCTGTGAGACTCCTTGCATGGACCATGGTAGTCTACCTCTACTGTACTACACCTTCCCCAGACCAGCAGTAGGGTGGTTGGAAGTGACGAGGTCTCACGATACAGTACTTTGCCAATAATGAAAACTACTGAATTGGGGAGAAAATGGGGGTCAATTACAAATCTCCTAAAATGGTGTTGTGGAAAGCCCACTGGCAATGTTACTAGATTTGTATTCGTAATCACTAAAGGTGAACACACAATTCCTCATTTCATATTTTCTTTGATTTGATGTTTACAAGCATTTTAGATGTTAAGATGTCCGTGAGAGTAAGGTTTAAGGGAGCTACCAAAAACACAAGATACAGACATGCAAAAGTGTAGCTTTTCGGCGAAAATCGCCGTTTTTATCCCAAATATAGGACCTGTGTGATTCATGCAAATCCGTTAAAAAAATGTTTGGGGGGGGTGAGGGGGTCTGTGAAGCCCGAGCTCGCTGCCCGGAGAATTATCTGACAGACTACTCTCGTGAGTCACTAATGATTCTGAGCGATATTTCTGCTTGCATCTGGGCGGCATGATGTGCGCAGCCGCTGGTCGCTCCGCGGAAAAAAAAACCTGTTTGTGTGGACTCGGCATGAATTTTGACACACTGTCTGTGACTCGCCAGTCGATCCATTAGTTTAGCTGCTACAGTTAGCATTAGCAACGTTAGCACTTTGCGTTATACTGTCTGTGGTGTGGACGCGCCGGCGTCAGTTTCTCTCGCTGTGTGTGTGTGTGTGTCTGTCTGTGTGCTCGTGTGTGTGCATGCATGCGTATGAGTAAATAAATAAAGCACGCGCGCGCGCGCGTGTGTGTGTGTGTGTGTGTGTGTGTGTGTGTGTGTGTGTGTGTGTGTGCGTGCGTGCGTGCGTGCGTGCGTGCGTGCCAGGGCTTATACTAAATGGATATATTAAAAACGAAAACATGCAGCTCAACTGTTGAATAAGGAGAGGATGTTACTCTACATGTCTTAAATTGACTAAGGCTAAAATAATGAAGTAAACTGACCCTGTTGACTAAACCATCCCAAAACATTTTATTTGTATTATAATTCATTATTTTGCCAGTGAATATAATTTTCTATTTTACATGATGTGAAGAGTGTAACTGTAAGGGATTTTGAGATGGGAGTGTGAGTGCTGGACCAGTTTCTTTCTTTAAATCACACCTGTGTGAAGTGACCCTTATCATCATACATCATCCATTCATTGTCATTTTTGTGACAATGAATGTGTAGGATTGTGTAGGACAAAAATAGCCGATATATGACAATTCATTCATTGTCAATGGCATTTAGGACACAAATCTACTGAATATAGGAGGGGCTAGTGCTCCTCGAGGGGCTAGTGCTCCTGTTGGAGTAAATTAATTGTTCTATGACTATCAGGACATGAATGTTAACATCTTGCTCAATACTGACTAGATTTGTACTGATTTAGTAAATAATCATCTGTCATTTTTGAGTGGTGCAGCCACTCAACCACACTATAGACAGCTACAGTATGTGTCCCTGTGTCTGTCCCTGGCTGGGTCCCTGTGTCCCTGGCGGTGTCCCTGTGTCCCTGTGTCACTGGGTCTGTTCCTGGCTGTGTGCCTGTGTCACTGGGTCTGTCCCTGGCTGTGTCACTGTGTCATTGGGTCTGTCCCTGGCTGTCCCTGTGTCACTAGGTCTGTCCCTGGCTGTCCCTGTGTCACTAGGTCTGTCCCTGGCTGTCCCTGTGTCACTGGGTCTGTCCCTGGCTGTGTCCCTGGCTGTGTCCCTGTGTCACTGGGTCTGTCCCTGGCTGTGTCCCTGGCTGTGTCCCTGTGTCACTGGGTCTGTCCCTGGCTGTCCCTGTGTCACTGGGTCTGTCCCTCGCTGTCCCTGTGTCACTGGGTCTGTCCCTGGCTGTGTCCCTGTGTCACTGGGTCTGTCCCTGGCTGTCCCTGGCTGTGTCCCTGTGTCACTGGGTCTGTCCCTGGCTGTCCCTGTGTCACTGGGTCTGTCCCTGGCTGTGTCCCTGTGTCACTGGGTCTGTCCCTGGCTGTCCCTGGCTGTGTCCCTGGCTGTGTCCCTGTGTCACTGGGTCTGTCCCTGTGTCACTGGGTCTGTCCCTGGCTGTCCCTGTGTCACTGGGTCTGTCCCTGGATGTGTCCCTGGCTGTGTCACTGGGTCTGTCCCTGGCTGTCCCTGTGTCACTGGGTCTGTCCCTGGCTGCCCCTGTGTCACTGGGTCTGTCCCTGGCTGTGTCCCTGGGTCCCTGGCTGTGTCCGAGCACGAAACATAGTGACACTTGGTGGTGAACAAATGCTATAACGCTGTTGCACAGCCTAACACACAGACACACAGGCCGGGAGGAGGGCTAGTACAGTGTAGTATATACTGTCCCCCATGACACCCCCCCCCCCCCCCCCCAAAGTGGGTTTAGTACCGATAAACGCTTAAAAGATTTGCGCCGCGGTTTTGCCCGCGGCACAGCGTTGGCCCCGCACACTGTCACCTTTTTCACCTTGGGCCTGTTTGCATGCCTGAAGATAACACGGCGCCTGTCAACATATTGGACTGCAGCCACGAGATCGTTTTATGTCTGCAGAGAAAAACAGTTTAACAGTGTTGTGCCAAATAAAACATTTCCCATAGCAGTGGTTTTCCCCCACAATACGGTGCACAAAGCAACACCTCTAGACCGGGAAATGCCATTTACTTTTATGACTACATTGTCCACATTACCTTGCATGGAGGCTCCAGTGTTTGATGCCGTGTCAATGTTTGATGCTATGCTTGTAGATCGCCTTTTTTCACCAAATGCCCCAGAATAGGGAATAAAGTTCAAGTGGTTAATTTACCCATATAGGAACGCCAGCGTTACTGTGGTTAAGATGGGAGTTGTTTTAGTTTTTAGTAGGCATGTAACGATATATCGTATATCGATATTATATCCCGACGATATGTATCGATTTATTAAAAATGAATATCTATTTAAAAAAAGTGTGTGATATGAAATGTGAGCTGTAATCATATTCACGTGCTTTTGGAGAGAAATGAGACAGACTCCATGCAGTCACTTTCAGTAGCAGAGGCCTGCAGGGGGAGCTGTGTGTGTCTGTGACACAGGTGATGCCATCAAAGAAAATAAGAAACGTTAACTCGAGCTAGGTTTGAACATGAAAGCATGTTTACAAGTTACAAATTAAGTAATTTTACATGAAAAGTAATGCTACTTTTGCAATGTAGTTAAATAAAAATTGTGAAAAAAGCTTGGGGGGGGGGGAGATAAATCAATTTAAAAAAAAGAAAAAATCGGTCATTTGTCTGGAAAATAATTGAAAATATCGTTAAAAATCGCATGGTGAACCTCATATTGTGATACGTATCGTGAGTTGAGTGTATCGTTTCATGCCTAGTTTTTGGTGTGTCAAGATCCTGGTTTCTCTTTTTTTTAAATTCATAATTCCCCTCCATCTCGTCCTGCAGCCCAGGCCACCGCGGCCTTCCAGACGCGCTACTCGGACATCTTCCCCACCAAGGTGTGTCTGCAGCTGAAGATCCGAGAGGTGCGTCAGAAGATCATGCAGACGGCGGCGCCCTCCGAGCTCGCTGCCGCCGCCGGCGGGGGGATGATGGGCGACCTGTCGACCCTGTCCCTCCCCGGGCCCTCGGGGACCCAGATGGGAGGCGACGGAGGAGGAGGAGGACCGAGAGGCGGAGGAGAAGGAGAGGAGACCGAGGGTGAAGGGAGTCCAGAAGACGTGCGGGAATCACAGGAGTCCTCTAGATGAGGGGGGACACACAGATTAGATTGTGTTGGAAGTCGCACATGCTCCACACAACCCTCTCTCTCTCGCTACACTCTGCCACTCACACTCTTTTATCCTCTCCTCTTTGGTCCAGACACGTTATTATACGTTTTATTTTCCATCCCAAAGCGGGCCAACTTCAGAGAACGGGGAGAGCGATGTTGAAAAAAGAGTGAGCCATGTTGAAGAGGAGTATGTAATGAAACATATACATACGGGGGCATTGTTTTGTTATTCAATACGTTGAATTCCAGTCATACCAAAAAAAAGGACATGTGAAATGCCAGTGGCAGAGAAAAACTTTAGCATTACAACAAAAATACACAGACTTGAATCCCCAAACTTGAATTATAACCCTGTATTAGTGACCTTGTACAAGGCTTTCCGTTTGATGCCAGTTGAACTAATGGACTGTTCTGTTCATCTGCTACTCACCTGCCCCACTGGGCAGGAATCTCATGTTTTAGACCAAGAGACTCTGGCATATAAATTCCATTGTGAGACAGTGGAAAAGTCATTTTTAGAGCTCTCTCTCATTAACCATTGATGGTTTGTTGTTTTGGGCCGGGGGGGTGTCATTTGGTCTTTCAAAAATGTATTTTGTTTTATTTTATACTATTTTAGGAATGAATTCAATGAAGCGTCTTCGATTTTAGCGGAAACGGCTTGTCATCAGCTGACGTTCGTTCTTGGGGGCTGGGCCCTCGGCGGCTGGAAGACTGGATTTGACCGGACTGGCGGAGACGGATCGATATAGAGATAGAGATCCATTTATTGCCCCCCCACCCCACCCCCTTCTCTCGGTTTGAATCGTTTGAAACGATGACCTTTTTGGGGGAGGTCTTGTAACGACTGAATGACTGACTGAAAGAAAAAACACAACAAAGCTTTGAAGTGAACTTTTTTCTTTTTTTTTTTTAAAGCAGTGCCATCATTCCTGCAAATATATATGGAACAAATATATAAATATAATAGTATCTTATCCATCTGGCCAAGACCTCTCTTCCCATGATTGGCCTGAAGCAGATGCCAGTAGGTAGGAAACCCAGGCATTCCTGTGCCTCTCATTCGCTAGCCATGAAGGAAGGAGGCAGCAACAAGACAGTCGGAAAAGGCACATCCTGGATCCTGATTGGACTGAATGGTTTATTTTTCCCCTTACAGGCCTCAACCACGTTGGTCCACCAGGGTTTTGTGTCATGAAAGCAGTGGAAGCCAAGGTCGATGTCGGGGGGGGCCCCGCACGGGGGGCCCCTCTGTTGCCAAGCAGTTTTATTAACTTTTTTTTTTTTTAAAGAGAACAAAATGTGATTGTTGTTTTTTTTTATTAAGCATTGCATTTGCATTATTCTCTCCAGTTCATGATGTTTTACTGTATTATTCCAACTATATTTACCTTTTTGTCTTTTGTCCGTCATATAGTGCACCCTGGTCCTGGACGCTCGTCTCTCTGCCAGCTACTTTTATTATTCCTGGTAGTTTGTTTTTATTATTGTGGAGGCAGGTCCCATCTCCTCCTACTCTAGTGAACCCTTCACCTCAGCAAGGACCTGTGGTGCACTTTTCTTTAAAAAACAAATATATATATTGTAATTCATCAATTTCAATGAGGAAACGGGGGACCTTTTTATTTTTTAAATTCAACAGTAATACACAGTATGTTTCACCTTGTATTCCAAACACAAACACACACCCTGCTCCTTTAGCTCACTCCCCTGTACTAAGTTTGACTCTTAGACTCGCCATGTTGTTTGTCCTCCACCGGCACCTCTTTTCCTTCCCTCCTTCCTCCCTTTGTCACTTTATTGCTCTCTATCCGCACCTCCTTTTTATTATTAGTTTATTTTCTTGCGCGTGCGGAGAGAGAAAACCCAGAGGGGGAGGGCGCTAATCACAAAGAGAAACGGGGGTTGGGTCGAATATTATCGGTTGCGTCTTTGTGCAGGACTTGGTTGTGTTGTACATATTTACTGTAGAGTCAGTAGACTCGCTATATTAAAACAAAAAAGTGTAATTGAGCTTAAGTTTGACTTTTAAAGACACCCCTTTACGAAGGTAAAATACACACAGTACACATGAAGTGGGAGGGGGGGGGGGGGGGACCTACAGTAATAAATATGGATATTAACGTTTTTGTGTTCTACTCCTTGTTTTGCTGTTACAGTATTCAAGAGAGGACTTTATATCAATAATTTAAGTTTGTATCTGTATCTTTCAGTATACAAATAAAACTAGGTGTTCAATTAAATGCTTATCTTGTTACTATCACTGGTGATCGACAACTGATTCGGCACTGGTCAAGTTGACCTGTCTTTCCCAGTGAAATGTCATGACTTTGTGCCATACACACATTCACCAGACAAAACGTACTAGCTAAGCACATACAGTTCATTACACACTGCACATTGTGTTACTACTTACTACACTTGTGAATTGGATTATAGATTAGGTAGTTGACGGTGAAGAAGAGATGCCAAGACAGGATTAAAAGGTAGGTGATAAGATGACGTCTGAGTGTTAAAATATTTAGTCAAAATTGCTAGTTCAGTAACGGATTTACTAAACGGCTCTTTAGTCAATTTGGATACCAATTTTATCCAATCAGGAGACAGAACTCACAAGATGCAAGTCAGATAAACAAGTGATGACAGAAATAAGCTGACACAATTGGAGGTGGAACAATAAAATGGGTACTCGTAGACAACCTACCTGAAAAATGTGTTTTCTGTTGGAGCTGGAGAGACAGGGAGACCCTTACTGATCAAACACTATAGCAGGGATACTCAAATAGATTTACCTGTGGGCCACATTACAAAAATGGCAAGGGGCCAGGGGCCAGTAGATAAAATTACGACATTAATGATACTTGATAACTTCTCTCTTTCAATTGCTTTATTTTCGCAAAATGTATCAAAGTACAATGTGCATGCACACAATATGTAAATAAATAAATGTGTTACATTTTCTTGCATAAACACAAAGAGCTGTTTCCATAACTGCACAAATTATTGCACATAACATGAGTAGGCGTAGCTGTTATAATAACATAATAACATAACATGAGTAGCTCTTTGCCTGCCTGCCTGCCTGTCTGTCTGTCCATGAGTAGTTATTTGTCTGTCTGTCAATGAGTAGCTGTCTTACTGTCTGCCTGTCTATGAGTAGCTGTCTGCCTGCCTGTCTATGAGTAGCTGTCTGTCTGCCTGCCTGCCTGTCCAATTGTCCATGAGTAGCTGTCTGTCTTGTCTGCCTGTCTGAGTAGCTGTCTGCCTGCCTGCCTGCCTGCCTGCCTAATTGTCCATGAGTAGCTGTCTGTCTGCCTGTCTATGAGTAGCTGTCTGCCTGCCTGCCTAATTGTCCATGAGTAGCTGTCTGTCTGCCTGTCTATGAGTAGCTGTCTGCCTTCCTGCCTGTCCAAATGTCCATGAGTAGCTGTCTGTCTGTATATGAGTAGCTGTCTGCCTGCCTGCCCAATTGTCTATGGGTAGCTGTCTGTCTGTCTATGAGTAGCTGTCTGCCTTCCTGCCTGTCCAATTGTCCATGAGTAGCTGTCTGCCTTCCTGCCTGTCCAATTGTCCATGAGTAGCTGTCTGCCTGCCTGTCCAATTCTCCATGAGTAGCTGTCTGTCTGCCTGTCTATGAGTAGCTGTCTGACTGCCTGCCTGTCCAATTCTCCATGAGTAGCTGTCTGTCTGTCTGCCTGTCTATGAGTAGCTGTCTGCCTGCCTGCCAGCCAGCAAGTTGGTTAACAGAAAATAAATTGTTATGGCTGAGTAAAATAAAATACAATAAACACAATTTGCCTGAAAATAGATTACCCAGCTATGACCTTTTTCATGAAAAGAAATGAGTAGTGATATGGCTGACTGAGTAAAATAAAACAATTACCTGAAAATATATAGCTATAAGTGAAGAGCAATTTCCGCAATCTTCCATTTCCGCAATTTCCGCAATTTCCATTTAAGCAATTTCCGCAATTTCCATTTCCACCATTTCCGCAATTTCCATTTCAACCATTTCCGCAATTTCCGCAATTACAATTTCCGCAATTTCCATTTCCATTTCCAACTATTAATGGCAGCTGGGTTTCATCATTCAAATAAAATAGAATTCTGTCCGTTTAGCTATAAAATTATGTCAGGGAATAGGGATACACAGTATATGTCTTTCATTTGCATTGCATCTCCCCCCCCCCCCCCCCCAAGCTTTTATTTTCGTTCGAGTAATAGTACAACTCTAATAGTATTACTTATAATAATGTAATTAAAGATAACTTAATCCAGATTTTTTTTTTCTTTTTTTTAGATTTTCATTGGTGGGCCAGTCATAATGGTCCCGCGGGCCTGAGGTTGAGTATCACTGCACTATAGCATTGATTACCATTAGAAGAATGCTTTAAAATAGCCCGATATCCCTGCCTATCACACTAGTCCTCAAACAAGATGGCAGTGAGCTTATTTTATTACCTTACTGCTGGAAATGATTTTTTTTGATGCGTCCACAATTTACAGAACGCATATCAAATGATCCTACCCGCTTCATGACAACCAGTATAGATGAGATTATTCTGAATGGCACAAATATTAGCTTGTGTATCGGTATATAACTTCTGACTAAGGGATTTACATTGGCAATAAAGGTTACTTGATACAGGATCATGGAAAACATTTATTGGTTATATTTACAACATTTTACATAATGCAATGCGCATCAACACATAAGAAAATCATATTTGACAAAATCGTCGTCATTCATCCTACACACACCACAAATGACCTTGACCTGTGGTCCAGCCAAAGGCACCCCTCCCCCCCCCAACTGTCTGGAACACTGTCAACCGGAGACTAATTTTATTACATCTGAGTCGAGCCTGATTCATACCTAGTTGTGAGACAGTGTTGCGCACTGATAACAGCCAATCTACAGGCTCAACACGACGTCTCTGCACCATGCATTGTGAGCTTGTAGATCAGTATGAATCGAGCATCGACATCCACAACGGAGCTGCAGTGCAGAGTCTGCAGACTCATTGTCATGCAGACCTACTGGTCCCTTGAGGCGGTGAGTGGACTTAACAACTGCCTGATCATAATGCCCGTCTGACACAAAACGGAATTTGGCCATCTAAATTGGATAAGGTCACTGTGTAATCTGAACAAACACCGTTGGGAAGGGGGTTTGGTATCTCAAATTACTTCTGAATCGAACCACTTTCCGTCCAGCAGCTTAAAAAGCAGTTAATTGCCTGAGTAGTGACAATGAGAAAAATAACTTAAGAGCTTTATCTCCCGGATACCTTTTTAATGTGGACAACACGTTACGTCAGTTCATAATGCATTTGAGAAATCTATACCCGAGGAACTATAAGTGCTCTTATTCCTTCCTTGGTCGGGCAGCACAGTTCCTCTAAGGATGGTGAGCTGGTCCTGGTATTCCACTCTCTGTCCAGGACAGGTGGGAAGAGAAAAGGTCCTGGGTTCCAGTCCTCGCCCTGTTCGCTTATTGTCACCTGTCCTTTGGATAAATGTGCATAAGAAGGGCGTAGTGTAGTGTTTTTTTTGTCGTCAGTCCTTCGATGGGGTATGTTCAGACTGTTCGGTTCACTTCCAAGATGTGTACAGAATGGAACCGAGTGGTGTTTTCCGGGGCATAATGCACATCAAACTGGGGTGTTGTTGAAGTGCCTCTCAGAGGAGCTGCATTCCCTCCACAGCCACAGCCTCCATGGTGAGGCCGTTCTCCAGCGCCCGGTGGTAGATCTCCAAGGCCTGCTCCAGGGGCAGCTCCCCGCCCTCGCTGGTCTCGATGATGGCGATGGTCTCCCCGAACTCGTTGCACATGATGGTGGGTGTGCCGGTGCCCTGGGTCTGGAGAGCGAAGAAGACACAGACACGTTGGCTTGGTGATGACAACAAGTGGACATATGGGAGGTCAAGGGTCATTTCAAGGTATATCTTTAACTCATTTAGACCTGACTTCGAAATTTAAAAGATGTCTTCTAAATCCTGTCAGTTTTCTGAAATATATGTTTCTATATCAGTGATGCTCAATATTTCATGTCAAGGACCCCAGAAACTATATGTAATTGGCCGCCGACCCCCCCCCCCCCCCCAGAAGCAAAGATTTGAGTTAAAAACGTTCCCTACTTCGCTCTGAAATAATATATATTCAAAGATTTGTGCAACATATCCAGATTTTTCAAAAATAGCAGAACTACAAGTTCATAGTTCATATGAGCTTATAGATCTATTTTTCAATAGCTAAATCATAACATAATGCTTAAAACACCAAAAGGCGTTCCTGTCCAGAATGGGTAAAGGAACCTTCCCAATCCCAAATTAACCACATCCCTATAATTCTGGAGGCAAACTTTCAGTGAAAATAGCCAACTCCATTGGACCCTCAAAGCAGGGTCCAGCAGGGTCCAGCAGGGTCGGCTAAAGCAGCTCCACCACCTCTCATGCAAGTCATTTGACAATATATAAAGTCACAACACCAACATTGATGAGGCAGTATTGCTTGGTTTTCTTAAATTTTATATTTTTCATTTCCTGAAAAATTGCAAACTAGATTGTTTTGTTTTCTACCATTTTTATGTCTTACACATTCTGGTCAGGACTCAGATTGCGGGTACATCTGGTGCCGTCAACTGCACTTGGCTAGACCTCATAACTTCTCCATCATAACCTCAGTACATAATGCCTCATCAGGTGTGTTTTGTGTTTCCAAGGCTGCAACTATCAGTATTAATCAAATCGAATAATTGAGGAAAAACACCACAAGAGTCCAATCTGACCTGTGGCAGGCTGGTGGTCTGGATGTGGATGACTTGAGTCTGCCCATTGGCCAGCTCCATGGCCGAGGCGTCCACTAGCGCCACAGCGGCGTTGGTTTCCCGGGCGGCGGCCTCCTCGTCCCGCCTCTGTTGCCGGGCGTGGGTCTTCTTGTGGTTCCGCAGGTTGGAGAAGGTCTTGAAGGTCTTTCCACACTGTGGACACGAATGCGGCCGCTCGCCCGTGTGTGTGCGCCTGTGCTCGGACAGGTGCATGCTCTGGATGAACCCTTTGCCGCACACCTCGCAGCGGAACGGACGCTCGCCTGAGTGCGTGCGCAGGTGCTCCCGCAGGTGTGTGTTCTGGCGGAAGCGCTTGCCGCACACCTGACAGGGAAAGGGCCGCTCTCCGGTGTGGACCCTCTGGTGGAGCGCTAACCCCGAGGCTGAGACAAACAGCTTACCACAGACGGGACATTGGTGGGCTTTGGGCCTCTTGACTAAGGTGCTGCCCCGGGGCCGCCCAGGGCCCATGCCCAAGTGGCTTAGCCGGTGGAGGCGCAGGTTGGCAACAGAGTTGAGCTTCTTCCCACAGATGTTGCAATCTAAGCCTCCCCGCACCAAAGCAGCTCCTGAAGCCCCCGACTCTCCCTCTCCGGTGGTCGAGGTAGAAGGCTCCGAGGTGGAGGGATCCCCGCCTAGCGCTCCCTGGGCGAGGGGCTCTCCCGTGCCCACCTCTCCGCCCGCAGCGACCTGGGCCGTGTGCAGATCCAGACAATGGGTTTCCCACTGCCTCCTGGTCAGGAAGCCTGTGCTACAGTGTGAGCAGGGGAAGGGGGCCGGAGCCCCCGGGTGCTGGGTGTAGCGGTGAGTGGCCAGCTTGGAGGGCCAGCGAAAGGTGGCGGGGCAGTCGGGGCAGGACAGCTTGGCGGCGTTCGAATGCAGAAGGCTGTGCTGGCGCAGGTTGGACGACTGGGAGAAAGTACGGTCGCAGACGTTGCAGTGGTACGGCCGCACGCCCGAGTGAGTGAGGCTGTGTCGCACCAGGTTGGCATGCGACGAGAACGTCTTGCCACAGTCCGAGCACTGGAAGGGCCTCTCGCCCGTGTGCGTCCGCAGGTGGTTGCGCACGTGGATCTGCTTCTTGAACGACTTCCCGCAGACGCCACAGTGGAAGCTCCGCTCCGCCGTGTGCGACTTTCGCCGGTGGTGAAGCAGCTGAAGTTGCGAATGGAAGGACTTGGTGCAGGAACGACAGGGGAAGGGACCCTTAATGTCGGGAGGGAGCCCGGCCGGAGCGGCCCCCGCTTGGTCAGAGGAGACAGACGGAGCCACTGCACTACCGTCCTCCGTGGAGGCAGACTTCACAGCTACATCCGTCTCGGATGTCTCCTCTACCTGCCGGGGACCACTGTCATCCACTGGGGATGGCGTAGCCACATCCTTGCTGCTCTTGTCCCCCCGCCTCTCCTCCTCCTCCTCACGCTCATCAGACGCTCTTTGGGAGCTGTGGGCTGTGTCCACTGCTATGTTCTCCTTCTCCACCTCGGTGAGAGGAGCCAGCAGGGTGCTCATGGCCTCCTGCTGGGCGCGGCTGGCTTCCCTCCTCTCCCTGGCTCTCTGGAGGATGGCCAGGGTAGATGGAGATGCCTTACTGGGGACAGGGACCTACAGAGGATCAGCAGACAGTACATCTCAAACCACCATATTTCAGGCATTTTACCCTAGTGAGTGCAACCACAGCATATACGCTGCCTGTCACACCACTAGACTGACTGTAAATACAAGAAATTCAGCTGTAGATTAGACACTTTCAACCTGGCGTCCCTAGTTTGGGCATGTCATTACTTGTAGGTGAACATGTTCCACAATAAAAAAAGAAAATACCCGGTAGCTTAAAATAGACTAGCGGTATGTACAAGCTCACAATTCATCGTGAGCATGTAGAGCGGCTATCTTCATTGTGTGGAAATAGGCTTCTGTTCACAGATTGCTCAAATTACAAAACAACTTGTAATAAATTAGAGCCTCATCGCTATAAATGTTGGGACTTTCTAAATTATCTAAATGACCTTAAAAACGGCACAAGAAAGAGACCGTCACGTTGTTTACGACTTAGCACTGGATCACACTTAATACGTGGAGTGCATGACCCCCCCCAACTCATTTCAAATGAGAGAATGTCAACCACGCAATAAATTTGCAACACAGACCTCGCAGGCGTCCCAATTTTGTCTCCATAAAGTGATAGCCGTTTGAACCGCATGTGCTTTTTTTTTTACCCCATTTGTTGTTAGGTGTAAATAAATCTTTAATGAGAGTATATCATCAGTCCATCAAAGTTGCAAATGACAGCTGCTTGGAGCCTTTGCTTACAACTCAATGCATAGTTGTGAAGTAGCAGCGTCCATGTTTGACGGATGAAGTGTGATCCCGGCATAAAGAACAGAAAGTCCGTTTTGAAGCTACCGACAAGCCGGATGGATGGGGAGGCTATAGGCTTTATTCTGCTACCATGGTGACGGGCGCGGCGGTGGCTGAGCGGTCGATGTGCGTGCGGCGGTGGTACAGGAACTTGGTCATGTTGGTGAACGTTTTGTTGCAGAACTGACACTTGTGCAGGGGGTCCGCCGTGTGGGACTTCCTGTCGGGGAACCAAAGACAATTATATTAAGAGACATGAATTATATTAAGAGACATGAATTATATTAACCCATTTAGGCCGGACCTCAAAATGTTAAAAAAAAAATCTTCTAAATCCTCCAGTTTTCTGAAATAAATATTTTCACGATTTAAAAAAAATTGCAGACCTACAAGCTCGAATGAGCTTGTAGATCTGCTATTTTTCAATAGCTAAATATAACATGATGTTTGAAACGCCAAAAGGGGTTCCCGCCCAAAATCGGTTAAGAGACATTTTACAAATAATGCCGACATTTTACTTTGCAATGAACTAATATATGCAAAATCACAAATTCACATCATAGAGAACATTATAATTTATTACACAATAGGAACAGTTGCATTTGTAATTACTTACACAGTACTAATGTGTCTAATATTATAAGTTATTAATCTTAAATCTTAAATTAATAGTTTAAATAATGTACGTTTCTTTGTTTTACAACATACTGGTCCTACAACATAACACATCACGTTAACTTCAAATTGGACTAGAATGTATACTGGTCAGTGCCGTCCCTTCCCTCCTACCTGTGCGTGATGAGGGTCATCTCGGTGTTGAACCCGTGACCGCAGTCCACACACAGGTACCGGGCCACGCCCGAGTGTGTGCGCATGTGGGTCTGCAGCGTGGTGGCCTTCTTGAACATCTTCCCGCACTCGGGGCACTCGTGCGTGCCCTGCTCGTGCACGCGCTTGTGCGCGGCCAGTCGGTTGACGGAGGTGAAGGTGCGCTTGCAGATGTCACACTGCTGCCGCTGGCACCACGCCTTCTTCTCCTCCGCCTGCCGCGGCCTCGTCGGCTCCTCGGCGGTCTTGTTATCCGTCGCTTCCTCCCTCCCCCCCCGCTCCTCCTCGTCACCCGTCATGACCCCCGCTGCGTCCCCGCTCTCCTTGTCCTGGCCCAGAAAGTGCACGCCCTGGTGCTGGAGGAAGTCCTCCGGGGTTTGGAAGAGGAGCGAGCATTCGGAGCACTCGTACGGATGGATGACCACCACCTCTGTCTGCTGCTGCTGCTGTTCCAGTTTGATTTGCTGGCCACCAGGGGCCAGTCTCAGCTCCACCCTCTGGAGGCCGTTCTCCAGGATTCCCAGCTTTGTCTGGGAGCCCAGCAGGGGCATCAGCTTGGCGTGCTGCAGCCTGGGCGTGGTGGAGCTGTCTGCCAGGGCCTGGGCTGTGAGGATCTGCAGGTGCATGGTGGCTGAGCCGGGGCTGGCAGACACCGGAGGGAGCAGGGTGGAACGAGGAGGTTTGGCAGCAAGCTTGGGGACAGCCTGCCGCTTCCTCTGTTGTTGTTGTTGTTGTTGTTGCTGTTTACGTTTCTGCTGCTGCTGCAGCTGCTGCTGCTGCCGTCGTTGCTGTTGCTGCTGCTGCTGCTGAGCGAGGACCTGGGATAGAAAGCAGAGAGGAGAAAAAATAATACTTAAATGGTTCTGAAACCTCTAAACTCTCTTTATTCCATTCATTGGCCCTCCATTCCCCTTGAAATTAGGTGTGTGTACACTACCAGCCAAGTACCTGTGCCAAGATCTCCCCTGCCTGCTGCTCACTCAAGATGTAGTTCTGCACGCTGTTCAGAGGGGTGATGGTGCCATCGGGCTGGAGCACATATTCCTGTTATGACGGAAGAATATGCGGTTTACATGTAATCCTGAAATTAACTCGCAACAATCAACCAAAAACATGTAGACAGAACAACAATCATACGAAGACTGTGATGATATAACTTACGAGTTCCCATGTCCCACTGAGGACCACAATGACTGAATGCTAATGGAGCACACTCAAAAACTAAGGAATAAACAGTTTCATTGGCAACAGACGACACTTGGAAGGGTCAGCCATATCCCCATACCATGGTCTCTGTGGCTGTGCTGCTGTGCGTGCTGCTGTGGCTGTGCGTCTGCCTGTGCTCCAGCCACACGTCAGGAGAGTCAAACAGAGCCAGGCAGTCCAGACACTGGTACTGGACTGGTCCCGCCTCCGGACCACCGCCGCCCTCCGTCTCCAAGACCTCACACAACTCTGGAGGAAAGTGATGGGATACAAAGTGATCGGTAGAGTTATTGCTAAGAAAATAGTAATTGATAGTTAACTAACTTACAGCCCATCGTCCAAGACTCTTCTCCCTCCCTCCTTGCTGCCAAGCTGCAGCATTGTCTTTTATGTTTATGTAACAGTTGCTATGTGTATTATTTAGATGTTTTGCTTATGTACAAATGCCTAAAGTGTAAATTATCAGTAAAAATAAAAAATGTAGATACACAAAACTCATCTTAAATCCTCAAAATATGAAATTATTTCTTAGGGAGAGCTAAGCAATTGCCTATCCCAGGAGCTTGAACATGAACAGAACGTAAAAAAAGGGCATACAGAATTTAACATTGTTATTACAAATGTACAAATAGATGTGAAATAAATCAATGTGTAACTGCAATTCAATGTCACCTGAATTGCATATTTTAATACTGGTCCGTTCATGCAAAACCGTATAATTATTATAATCAGTACCCAAACAATATTTTTTAAATAATTTAGACCCTGTGGCGGAAAAATCTGTTTCCAGCTTCACCCAGCTAAGATTGCTCAGGGGATTGGGGGAGGTGGGGTTAAAAGTGACGTGCTCAGGGACACCTTGACACATTGCCTGGCCCGGGAATCTAACCTGGGACCTTCCGTTTACCAGACGGCCTCTCTCTCTACCACAATCCACTCAGCCATTCCTCACTCATTCTGAACACACAATCATCCAGAACGTCGTCTCACCCTGGTGGTGTTCCACCTCCATCCCCGCCTCTCTCATGTGCATCTCCTGGTGCTGCAGCAGCTCCTCCGGGTCCAGCAGAAGGGCTCCACACTCCAGACACTGGTACTGCTGGCCCTCCCCTGCCATCTCCGACATGTCCTGGATGGTCACGGAGTCCGCGTCTCCCTCCACGCCAGTGTGGATCTGCTGGTGGATCAGGACGTCTTCGAGCGTGTTGAAGAGCTGGTGGCACTCGCTGCACATGTATTGATGCTCCACATACACGCCCTCCGGGTCCTCCGCCTGCTCAGCCATGGTGGCTGTGTATGTGATGTCTTTTTAGTCAATCAACAGTTGTGTCATGCAACTTGCGTGTGAAAGAGCAAAGAGTTGATGGTGTGTGAATCCCAATCTTGACTGCTACTTCATTTACATTCTAGTCAGCATAATATTGTGGTTAAGGACACAACAATAAAAAGACTAAGGTTAGTGTTACTTTGTACAGCTTGTCAGTCAGTGTTGGCAAAGGGTAGGGCGGGCGTGGGCACTAGAAAACCACCGTACAATCGTCATAGTGGCTTCAAGTGGTACGTTTCATCTTGTGCAACAATGACTTATGATTTCACTGGAAACGTCAGCGATACGATAGCAACAGCCCAGCGTGCAAACTACGAACGCTTTTAAAAATAATAAACAAACAAACGAGGCCTACTAATATATCAGTCGCAACCACGCGATCATTCAGTAATACTCGCACATTAACGTTTCATTTCGGTTACAAATGTCAGCCTGGTATCCTATCCAGATATGACTGTGATGGCATATGGAGAGCTGTTGGCGGCGCTCCCCCTGACGCTGAAGAGCTGTTTTGTCGCTCGGCGGCACCGCGGTTTCCTGAGCGCGGAGCCCCGGTGCGGGGCGGTCGGTCGTCAGGCGGCGCTACACACTTTTCCCCGCAGGTCTCCGGCTGCTGCCTAGAATAGGAACGGGCCCTTCTTTCTTTTCTCCTTCCTTCTCATTTATTTACTCTCGTTGGACAAGCACAATCTCTCCTCGTGGGCTCGTTGTCGCTCTGCCTTCCGCGCAACGAGACGCTTTCCTCACGGACATGTCGCATCGGTCGGGGTCCAAAGAAATGCACAAATTTAAAAGCCGCTAATTGTTAAACTGCCTTTCAACGCGTGAAATACAACATTTACCGCGTTTGCCCGCCGGATAGACTCTGCTTTCTTGTGACGCGTTGGCCCGCCTCTGTCTCAACTAGCTCCTGTCTTTTAGGGATATGTGATTGGCTAAATAATATATCAATCATAAGTCACGCGCGTTCGCTATGGAACTTGTAGTTTTTTTGGTTGAATTCCGTTGTAGTACACCATGATGTGTTCATATTATTATTAATAATAAATGTGTACAGTTAACTTTAGGTTTGGAAGATGTCAGGTTGTGTTTGTGCGTGGGGGATTTTGTCTCAGTGATGTTGTTGGTGCACCGTGCATTTCACTGAAAACAAAATATGAATAATTTACAACAATTTAATTAAAATGAAGCTTCGTGTATCAGCTGTATCATTCATAACATCGCTGCTACAGTAAAATACAAACTAAAATACAGACACTGCGGTAGAGTCAGCTTTTCCATCGGTTAAAATGACCTTGTTGCGTCTAGTCTGCATTTTACATGAGCAGTCAACTCCGACGACTGCTAACGGCCATAGATAGAAAACTTCATATCCCACAAGTCAACGCGACCTGTACGTCGTCGTGCGTGAAGTCCCCCGGTCCCCCAACCAACAGCGCTCCACAGGAGAAGAAGAAAGGGGGAGACGAACAGCCTTAGCATACGAAACGCTATCGGAGTGCAATTTCATTTATATCGAATCTTTTAAGGGAAATATAGCTCGAGCCTGTGCCCCGCTTGGCTCCTTTATAGCGATTACCTCCCCCCTGCCCCGGCTTTCAGTTAACACAAATATGAGCGGCAGCGGGCGGCCCAGGACGAGCTCCTTCGCCGAGCCTCCAGGAGCTCCCGGGGCCGCAGCAGCCGGTGGAGGGTCGTCGGTGGCCGGTGGGAGCGCGGCAGGAAAGACCGGGGCTTCTCAGGCCAGTGGGAGCAGCTCGACGAGCTTTGGAAATCTGAAACTAACCCGTGAGTATTAATTATTACGCCAATCCGTACCGTAAGTAACCCCCGGGTCGGCGAGATTACCCGTCAAGCGATACAATTATTGACAATCGTGTGACAAACGGCTTTTTTTTATTATTATGTTTTAGCCGAACGGCTAGCGCCGTTAGCACACGATCAGTCTCCAATAGAGACACCAAGGATGGGTCAGTGACGCCGCATACACTGTGTGACGGTGGTTAGCCTGTAGTTTCATGGGGACCCGAAACCATTAAAGCCCCCCGAACCCCTCTTGACAAGTGATATGAGAACGCTACACCATTTCTCACATGGGGGGAAAAAATGAATTGAAAACATGTCATTTTTGTGCCGTTATCCGGACCTCCCTTCACATCTGAAAGCACACTTGTGACATACGTGTTGAATCCTTGGGTGTCTTCATTCTAGATCCCAGGCTGGCTAGTTAGCAGGCTAACGCTATGTTTTTCCAGTATGGGGTTCTGCCATCAAGGGCTTTCATAGCCTAGCAGCGTTAGCTGCTGTTACTGCAGGGCTATAGTGGCAAACATATTGGCATGAAGTGAGAAATAGGTCTAATTTCAAACGTGAACATTGTGTGAATTCCATGGCGTTAAATAGCATTTCAAGTTCGTCGTTGATCAGAGATGAAGATAGCTAGCCTGTTAACGTCGCGAAAGGGGCGAGAGAGATGAAAATGAAGGGGGTTAGGCGTCGTCTCCAGTCTCGTCTGGTCTTGCCTAAACGTTAGGTGTCCTTAGACTTTTACTAGGTGAACGTTAGTACAACTCTTGGATCGGTAGATTAACGTTAACAAACCAACGATGAGTGCAAGTCACGTTGACAAAGTTACGATTGCCTAGTTTGTGGATTGCTTCGTGGGCTATCGAACATTAGCTGGTGTACAGTCGGCTAGCCATATGTCATGTGTGTTGGCATCATGTATAGAAACATGTCTATAGTTGATATAGTTTTATAAGCATAGTCTAACTGAACAAAAACATCTAAACTGGCCTAGTCAAATGGATAACTACTGCTAATTCTCTCCCGAGACAGTAATAATAACGTGCCTCAACCATGTAAGCATGTACTGACTGTAGCGTAGCTGCAGTCCGATACCAAATTTGCTTGCAATGTTGCCTTATGCAATGCCCCAGTCCTGTTAACAATGCCAGCACCAATCAAGCCAGCTTCTGAATTAACTTATTCTTTTGTAAGCTTTGGTGTAAAGCACATTGTTTGCCTTGTTTGCCCTGTAGGTAGAACTAGATTACAGTAAATTAATCAACACTGCATGTCTTTACTCAAAAGTAAAGACATGCAGTGTTGATTCATTTACTGTAATCTAGTTCTAACAGCACCATTACAACAACATAAAAGATGCCTCTGGTGGTGTTTCATTTGGTGTTTCGTGACAATAATTTACAAGGCCAGACTTGGTAGAGATCATAGCTGGAATATTGCATCATCACAATTTATATTCGGTAAAGTTAGTGGGCAACGTTCAAAAGCATAATATAAGGCGCAAACCCAGTTGTTGGAGTATTCTCACTCAACTAGGTTAAAACACTAGATTTCTATGTTTGAAATTCATAAGCCTCACACCGATCTAACCATGCCATTGACGTGCTGGAGATCACAAGTTTGGGCCAGCTCTGGCAGTTCTTATAGCCATGTGAAAGAGTTTAACCCGAGAGTGTAAACCTCATGGGCTGGTGGTTTTTTTGAGGTGATGTGAAATAAAGAATAAGACGAGGAGTGGGGGAGGGTATATTTTGGAGAAATTATGAAACGGTGCAGAAGTATGGTACGAGGCGGGCCAGACTCATTAAATTAAGAACACAAAATTTGTGTCTCAGTCTGGCCGTGCACTCGGTGTGGGCCAATGTCCCCACACATAGGCCCTTGTTTGACCTTTATAGCTGAAACTGCAATATCAATCTATTGGATTTCTGTTGTCATTTTCTTGTCTTTGAATGGACATTAAAGCGTTTTTCTTGCTCACATAGCTCCGTCCCGGGTGTGCCTCGCTGAGAAAGCATTGTTCCCACGTTGACGGTGTCTCGCACCTCGCAGATTCCCCCCAAAACAAAAGTGCTGCGTTGGCTACTGCAGACTTGTTTTTCAAGGCTGCTAGAAGTAACACTTGACCTGCAAGGTGTAAACGTAGAGACCGGGAAACAGGAGGCAGGACAGTGTCACACAGCAGGTCGGCATTATTAACTAGATCCTGGGTTACAGTGAAACATAAATAGTGCAGTTTTGGCAGTTTCCGGTGTTCAAAATCAGATTTCTGTCAATATTGCCAAATGGGACATGTGCTATTGATTACTATCATGAAGATTAAGAGTCATTGGATGTAATTGAAGTTGCATGTCATTGCAGAGGATGTCGTTTATTTTATTTCATTTGAAGCAATAAGAAAGAGTATCAACATTTGTTAAAACTATGAATGAAGCTCATAGGGTTACTCGGGGCAGATGCACTGTCTTTATTACCCATGGCTACCTTATATACGTTTTAAACTGGCTTAATGTTGACGTTAGTTTTTAGTTTATGATTAATTCATTGTATTGCATAATATGAATTATGTGGCCCACTTTGTACTTTCCGTTTAGTTATTACATAGACATTGGACAGTGGCAGCCTGCAAACCATTCATTATGAATTACAAGGCCCGGCCGGCACCACTAGGATTTGGACTGATTCATCACCCTCAGTTAGAATTACCTCATATTCCTTGAGTGCATTGCCGTCTCCTCGGTCCAGCTTCAGCCAACACACCACCGTTAACACAACTATCACAATTCCTTAGATGCCGCCACGGATGGTAATTACCAAACTCTGAGATGGCAGATATGGCCATGCATTTGCTGATCCTTTTCGTGAGGTAATGAGTGCACTAGAGTTGTTATTTTTAGAAATGATCTCTTAACTATCCAATTAATTAAAAACTGTCTCGCCACATTGGAACTGGCTCTTCTCTCGTCCCCTTTGACTCTCATTCATCAGGCATGCGTACGTTTCCACGGAAAGCAAAGCTCTTCACTGACAGCTGGTTGGAGTGCTCATTTTTGCATTCATTATTCAAGGGCCTATCATGCCACAGCTACTCCATATTTAATGTGCTCCCCTCTGACTCAACTTGGTTAAAAAGAGGTCAAAAGTGATGCTAACAAGCAGCAGCAGTGCAGAACTGGACTGTAGGACCTCCCTATTCATGGGCAGCGAGTGACCACAGGAATTTCAGGTGCTGCGAAGGCAGAGACATGAGCTAGCTCAGTCATACAGGCCCAGTTATCGATTGCTGTCTGCCACTTACTGTGCTTAACTTAATGAAAAAGCTCTAGAGAGGTGTTGAACCGCTGTATTGCTGCGTTGAGCATCTCTTCACAAATGGCCATCAGTAGCAACCTTGAGACAGTAATGTCACAATTTCTCGGGTCAGTCTCAAGTGTTCTCTTATATCATCTATTGAGAATGATATTGTGACTTGCATCATTTCCTGTATAGGGATTTGTCTTGACAGCCGTGCGGGGACAGGATCACAATCACTTGTATTCACCAAATGTCCCAGGTACATTTTGTTTTGAGTCAGGCTGGCATAAAAAGACATCAACTACTTACTACTAGAAATTAATTGTAATTAAGATGTACCAGTTCCACAACCCGGATATGAATGTTCAGGAGGTGGGACACATTTTCATCCTATCGGGGAATTTGTCTTAAAATGTTCCAGTTACAAATTTGTTTCCTCATTACTTGGTTTCCTCACTTCCAATTTCACTTGATAGACAAGTAGAATTGTTTATCACGACTGGATGAGTTCCTCTCTGCTGATTGGATGAAATTGGTATCCCGACAAGATATTCTTTTCCTCTAGTT
This sequence comes from Protomyctophum bolini, assembly GCF_963924005.1. Classification (NCBI taxonomy): domain Eukaryota; kingdom Metazoa; phylum Chordata; class Actinopteri; order Myctophiformes; family Myctophidae; genus Protomyctophum; species Protomyctophum bolini. The sequence goes on along the minus strand of NC_137868.1, from coordinate 39,892,474 downwards.
AAGTTATTTTAAGAGCACGCACATACACTAACGAAGTGCCAGGTGCCGGGCCGAGGCCAAAAGAACTTAGGTAAGCTCCAAAGCGTACAAAGATTATTAAAGGTTCCTTACACCACAGTGAACAAAACACACTATTGCAATTATTAATATGTGGGATGGATGGAGCTATTTAACACTTATTTTAACAAAAACATTACACTTGCAGTAGCTTTAAGATAACGCTACTGATGCTCCACAGCTTCTGATGGACTGAGTGACTGAGGGTCAGCAAGTCAAAGGCATACGATAATACGATTAGTCACATACGTTACCGCAGTGAAATTTGTTCTCCGCATTTGACCCATCTGTTGGAGCGGTGCGCTCGGGAATCATTAGTTGATTTGACCCCTAATCCAACCCATTGATGCTGAGTGCCGAGCAGGGAGGCATTGGATCCCATTTTTACAGTCTTTGGTATGACCCGGCCGGGGATCGAACCCCCGACCTCCCAGTTCCAGGACACTCTAACCACAAGGCCACTGTCTGTGTGGTCCAACAAGCTTGTTTCAGTACTTTGAAAATGGACAACCATTTCTCAGTCAAATCACCTGACTTTAATGCTGGTGTAGAACACCGCTTTACACAAGTCAACTCGCGTCCCCTAGCTGCTGAAACATCACGGGTACATTTGGTTACATATGTACAGTACTACACTCTTTAGTTAAATTAACACAGAATATTGCAGTTTGTGAACGTCTTACTGCTGCTTTTTTCCCCCTCTTTGTATATATTTATTAGATTACTGTATAGGCAGCAGCACAGTTATAATTGAACTGCAGAAACTGCTGAATCGTGATCAAATTCTGTGGCCATTGAAGATCCTTCACACCTCTGATGTACAGTGAGATTACAGTCGGAACAAGTGCACTTGGAGTAAACCATACACAACAATATGTTATAAGAATACGAAGCAAGTAAGTGTCTGAAGTGAGTGATACTGTACTGTACTGTACTCCTTGGCCTCTGTGTGTGTGTTAGGCTGCACAACAGTGACACTCTGCACAAGAGTGACACTTGGTGGTGACAATATGCTACTTCCGTGCTCGGACACAGGGACACACACACACAGCTGTCTATAGGAGTGGTTGCACCACTCAAAAAGTGAGTATTAAGTTCAATAAAGTGCACACATAGGAAGGTAGTCATTTTCTCCTGTTGTTGAATGGCATGTTGAGGAGAGTATTGGCCCTGGAAAATAAGCTGTTCAGGTGCCATGCGTGCGTGTGGTCCTTTTTCTGATGACACAGAACCACCGTCCTGAGGGGAGTTTCTGAAACAGGTGGTTGCCTGTGGGTGAGCGGGGTCAGTGGCAATCTTGCCAGCATGCTTATGGGCGCTGGCTGGCATTGTGCAGCTCATTGATTGGCAGCTGGTGTTGTCCTGTCCGTCTCTCTGCTGTGCGCACGGTTTGCTGCAGTCTGGCTGCACTCGCTGGAGGGCTGAGCAGAGACGCACAGTTCATGGACGAGGACGTCGGAGTGAGAGGATGCTTTCAGTGGTGGCTTTTCAGAACTTGGTTCTGGTGGACCTTGAGTTTCAATGGCTCTCATGAAAAGAACATCGTCTGGGTTGCATCAGTGGGGTGGGCAATATGGAAAAATATAATATCACAGTATTTTTTCTTGCGGCTTTTAGGGTTATTATTATTTATATTATTAGGTAACTAAAAGAAAAAGGAGTAACCGAGCATTTAGATGCAGTGAATGCACATTCACTGTATCACGATATATATACATATATCTCTGAAAAGGCAAATCGTGGAGAGGAGACATTGTATCCCCATACAATATTTTATCACCATACCGCCCAGCCCTACCCCAGTGGGTCACAGTAAGAAGAGTGCACTGCATACCATATAAATGAGACTAGAGTCCTTCTCATAGCTGACTTCGGCTCGAGTCCTCCCGGAGGTGCTATACTCTGTATACTGCATGTCCTCCTCCTCCTCCTGTCACCCTTCCTGTCTCCTTACAATGTCTTATTTATTCAGGCATTTACCGGATGCTCTCTTATCCAGAGTAACTTGTTACTTGATACTGTATCTAACTAAATGGCATGAACCCTACTAGTTTGTGGTCAAGTGAAACAAACCCAACAGGTCAACTGCATGACTTTACATAAAACTATGTAACTAGCATCTATCAAAAAAGGTGACAAAGGATACTGTGTATCTGAAATAAGTGATATTACAAAACGAAAAGACAAACAACACGGATGATGGCGTATGTTTCCGTCTCCTATTTGAGGGTGATTGTGCCGGTGGTCTCCAAGAATTGGACCTTTCCAGCCGTGTTGTTCATGACAGCACATTTTGGTTTTGGTCATAGTCTTTTGAATCATTTTCATTTAGTTTTAGTCACCTAGAATGTTCTAGTGTTTTAGTTTTAGTCGACTAAATGTCATACGATTTTAGTCGACTAAATCTACAGTTGATTTAGTTGAATTTAAAATGCGTTGACAGGCCTTGATGTCGTTGTAATGGCAGAGTTTGTGTTGTGAGCTTGTAGATCTGCTATTTTCAGCATGCCTAGTATAAAACTGGATCTCTTGTCCACTTCCTAACATTTTAGTCTAGTTTTTATTTGTATGAAGAAATTGTCAATATATTTAGTCTTAGTTTTAGTCATCATATTTAGTTTTAGTTTAGTTTTAGTCAGTGGAAAAAGGTAGTCGACGAACAACACTGGCTCATGACCAGGGCTGAGTGTGGGGAGGGGGATTTGCAGAAGCTCATTACCATTTCAACTGTTTCATGTGGGTTGAGCCGTTGAGCGTCAGGTTGTTCCAGAGCTCAACCCACTTAAAACAGTCAACAAGGTAATTGTATCAACACTGGCATGCTGACAACTTGACGTGTGAAGTGTTGGTATCTGGTCGCTGTGGCCTGGGCCTCCATGTGTATTGCAGAGACGGACCAACGCGTGGCAACGGGAGTCAGTGAGCGCTCTGGCACTCGATGCACAGTCATCCACTTCCCATTTTATGACGCATAGCCAGTGGTATTGACGAACGCACGTATTTGCGCGCTGCTGTCCATGCAATTTTATCGGAGGCTCTGACAAGCTGTTTGGCAACATGCCTCTCACCTGGCTTTTTCCCTCCTTTACCCTCCATGTCGGCTTCTGGGGCTGATTTGTCAGTCAGATCAGCTCCCGACCCTGCACGTGACGCACACACACAGACACACACACACACAGCGCGCACGCAGACAAAGCCACTGTTTTGACCCTTACTAGGGCCTGTCGGTCAATGTTAGACTGTAAGCAGCTCACTGCCTGTTTTCTTCCTGGTGGAACATTAGCCCGCAGCATCCCTGACCTATGTACGTTTAGAGCACATACACCTCACCGCTCTCCTCCTACAACCTCTAATAACGACACGGGGGTTTTATTTGTCTCCGGGAAAAGAACTGCCTTAGCAGACAACCCCGCAGCACTCCAGGTTCAAACAAAATCGTTCTAGGTGCAAGGCTCGAAGATACAAGTTCGAGGTGAAGAAAATGCCACTTATGCCAGTACTCATTGTATGTCCTTTTTTATATGATTTTAATTACCTCTGAGAATGAAAACGTATGCGTTTCGGCCTGTATGGCCTTCCTCAGCGTTCAATCAATCAGTTTTATTTGTCTCACCCATGCAGTCATGCACCTAGCTTCCCTGTTTATTCTAGATCTCTCTTTCTGTTATGTGGAGGGAGCACGGTGTGTGTGTTGGTATTGGAACGGGGCCCACGAGGTGAGGTCACATGGTGACTGTGGTGTTGTGGAGCTTGGTTGGGCCGTGTTGTGCGTTTTTTCCCCCCCTATGGGGGGGGAGCGTGGTGTTGTGGGGAAAGCTGAGGAGAGCAGCTCATTACCAGCTGGTGGTTGCGTTGTGTGTGTCTGCCGGGAGCCTGCTGTCTTGGAGGTCATGGCCGTTTAGAGACACAGGGAGTGCTTGTCAGCGTTTAGCTCTCTCTCTCTCTCTCCTCGGGGGGGTGTTGGTTGGTAGCGGGTCAGAGCTTTGCGGGTAGCCATGTTGCACTGTATGAAGCTGTTGTCCAGTATTGCAATATTCCTGTCATCTGATACACACGATCCAAGTTCTTTTACAATGTGGCACTGTAGCCGAAGAGCCGTCTAATATGGGTCTGTGAGGTTGTCTTTCTGTCCATGCCGGCACCAAATGTTGTGTGCACGCTGCCAGTAGGCCAAGGAAGTACTATGACGTTTTGGATGGGATTGAAACTTTGCCCAAAAAAAGTAAATTTCTTACACCATTGTGCTGGTGATGTCATAGTCGGCATGACGTTAGAGACTGGTTAGTGAAGACCAAGCTCCACATGGGAGCCACGTCGTTATTATTATTAGACCCTGTCTTGTGATAATAAGTAGTACAAGTAAGACGGAGTACAAGTACTTATTTTTTTGTACTCGCTGATACTGAGTACCGATACGAGTACTTAATTTTTGTTGAGTAACTACTTATTTTACCCCCTTTTAATGACACTTGTCAGTTGTCATTTATTCTTGTAGATGGGCTGTTTCTGGCGATTTGCTGCAGTGTTGGGTCAGACTTGCTCCCGTTGCATTCGTTCAGCCTAGTGTCAAATCGATGTTTTGGTACTTGGGTCAAAGTATCGGGGCCGGTACAGAGTACTTGAGGGTGGTATCGGCCCAAGTAACCGATACCAGTATCGGTATCAGACCAGCCCTAAAGTATTACCATTGTTCCACCCGTCTGTATATCTGTCCCGTTCTGCCAAACCGAATTTCCACTGCAGGATCTATAAAGCCTAAAGGTCTTTATCTATCTGACAAAATCTTGGGGAGCAAAGTAAGAAATAGGAAAAATCTAACTCTGGTATGCACAAGTAAGCCCATAAAAGCCCAGGCCCGGGCACGATGATGGACTGCGAGCTCTGCCACAGACACGCAACAAACGTCTCGGAGTCTGCATTTTGCACGCCCCCGGGTGTTTCCTTAAATTCTAGTGTTTAAATGCGATTATAGTTCAACTTTATTAAATATCAGCTGGTAATTGTGCAGCACATGTCACAGTCACATGATGGAACTGTAGTGTATACAGCAGTTTTATTTTCCACAGTCATAACCACCAGTGAATATTTGCGTCTGTACTCTGTAGTCGTGTCTGAGAAGTTGGCCACCAAATTGTGACAAATGTGGACACGGTATAAAAATATGAAAGTGCAATGAAATTATTGAGCTTTGCAAAATTACTCTTTGATCAAAATGAAAGAGTAATTGTCTTTAATGCTGACCCCCATACCTATTGGACTGTCAATGCAGAGCCTCAGCTCCATATTACGTTTAAGTACAAATGATTAAGCGTCGCAGTCATGATGCTCCACACTGTGAGCTTGTAGATCGGCAATTTTCATCATAGGACAAAGTATGCTTTAACCCGGTGTCACTTCTTCCCCTCCCAGGTGACAGTGGCAAGGTGACGACGGTGGTCGCCACGCCCGGCCAGGGCCCCGACCGCCCGCAGGAAGTGTCGTACACGGACATCAAGGTGATCGGCAACGGCTCGTTCGGCGTGGTCTACCAGGCACGCCTCATCGACAGCCAGGAGATGGTGGCCATCAAGAAGGTTCTCCAGGACAAGAGATTTAAGGTATCACCTAGTCATGGCATTTTAAGTACGCCGTTACAGTCGGGAGTGTGTCCCGATGGCAACGGGGTGCATGGTTTTATATTATAGACTAGTACAGTGTATATGCTACAGTACAATCGAGAAACTGAACGAGGTGTGCCTGTTATTACGGCACAGGCCCGTGGTCCGAAACCAGGCGCTCCGTTTTTCTTGACTTTTCTGGTTTCTCGATTTGACTGTAACATATATATATATTTTGTACTTTGTGCCAGGTGATGTCTGTGTGTCTAACGAGGCATTGTCGGTGTAATAGCAACTATCAAGCTGATCTTTTATTGTCTCTGCAAAGCCAAATGTGAGATATCTTTGTGTTTAAATGTCAGTGGTTTAGGTGCAATATCAATAAAACCTCATTACACCTATAAATGCGTGCTTCTCAAAGATAAACTATACCCCCTGAGCTAGATAACGCTGGGCAGGGTAGGAGATGACGCTTAAAGTAATTTGTCTCGTTTTCGATCTGGAACAGCCCTCTGACTCCATTGTCCTTTCTGAAGCGGTGTTACTGATGGCTTTGCCCTGTGTCGCGCTGCACTGTTATTTCTCTTGGCCTCAAACACAAGACCCCCCCCCCCCCTCTCTAATCCTCTTTGGTGGACCATTTCTTATTATCCTGGCACTCCTACCTCCAAGATCAATGAACAGGAATTAATTTCGGCTACTGACTGTGGTTCTGTGAAATGTCACTGTACAATATAACTGAACCGTTGTTGTCTGTGGCCTAATGAAATCACCCTCTCTGTCCTCCGCAGAACCGAGAACTACAAATCATGAGGAAGTTGGACCACTGCAACATAGTGAGGCTACGCTACTTCTTCTACTCCAGCGGAGAGAAGGTGTGTAATGTGCCTGTGTGACTAGTTATGGAAAGCAGTACTTTTCTTCTCCTACTCCAGCGGAGAGAAGGTGTGTATGTGCCTGTGTGACTAGTTATGGAAAGCAGTACTTTTCTTCTCCTACTCCAGCGGAGAGAAGGTGTGTATGTGCCTGTGTGACTAGTTATGGAAAGCAGTACTTTTCTTCTCCTACTCCAGCGGAGAGAAGGTGTGTAATGTGCCTGTGTGACTAGTTATGGAAAGCAGTACTTTTCTTCTCCTACTCCAGCGGAGAGAAGGTGTGTAATGTGCCTGTGTGACTAGTTATGGAAAGCAGTACTTTTCTTCTCCTACTCCAGCGGAGAGAAGGTGTGTATGTGCCTGTGTGACTAGTTATGGAAAGCAGTACTTTTCTTCTCCTACTCCAGCGGAGAGAAGGTGTGTATGTGCCTGTGTGACTAGTTATGGAAAGCAGTGCTTCTCTGCAGGGGAAATGCGCTGCCACGCCCATCCTCTTAATCACACGCGCATTAAGAATGATTCACAGTGAAACGAGGCATATTCCCCTGTGTTTTAATTGTTCATTCATTCAGCTGGTTGGGTTTAAGACGTAGTTTTTGGTGTGTTTTCTCTTGTCTAAGCTCATTATGTTTTATTTTGTACATCAAGTTTTTAAAAGTGTAACAGTTTACAAAGTGCTTCACAGAAAATAGCTAATCGATAGTAAGACATGATCAAGGTTTAAAACGCAATCAATTAAAAAATATATTACATTTTAAACACGGAGGAAAAAAACGTGTTGGTTAGTAAACGATGCAAAGGCAAACGATTAAAAAACGATTAATTTATTAGTCTAGTAAAGTTAGTTGAATATAATTTAGGTAAACATTTTTTTTTAAAGAGCCGACTCAGCCGAGTGTGTCAAATCTCATGAATACTAGTTTTGGCTTTGGGTCATTGTAGCTGAAATGCCAAACGTAGAGGGGAGGGTTTAGACTCCTTTCCCAGGTTCAGACTGGTTTAATTTTATCCTATCTGTAAACCTGTTATAACTGCTGCAACCGGTAGACATATTTAACTGTCAATCTGTGCATGTCATCTTTTGCATTCTATATATTGTGTCTTCTCATTGGGTGTCGTGTTGCACCTTGCAGCAGAACAATGTCTTCTATGAGCATGTATTGTGTTCCAATGCTATTCTACCCCCCCCCCCCCCCCCCCACACACACACACACACACACACACACACACACACACTCCAGAAGAGAGAGAGACATGCATTCATGGTTTTCACAATCATTTGGAAATCATGTTCTGGTGTTCCAATGCTTAATGTCTAAATGAGCTAGAACAGAATCTAATTAATCTGTTAAAACCTCCAAACCCTTCAAAACACGGTACAATGAACTGCGCCACCTCCTTCCTCATAAAACACATGCTGTAGATTCAACACATTTTAAACATCTAAATTCTGAATAAACCGAAGTGGAAAAACAGAATATGCTCGTATGTACCGTCCTGGCTGTACCATAAAGAAACCTTGAAGAAATGATCATTCTTTTTTACACACATCTGACTTTATAAAGGCTAACCTGAACAACTGTCCACAACATTCACATGCTCAGCATGAAGATGGGTGCGCACTTTATTCACGATGAGATGAAACATATTCCTTTCTCATTGCACGTAGGTTGTGGGCGCACACATCTTTTGTTGTTTAATGGCAGCTGACACGCAGCATACTCTTTTTTTTTTTTGTGGTCATAGTCATTTTATGAATGACCTTTTGAACTTTTTTTTTAATCATAAACTCATCGTTCCAATGAGGAGATCTCATTCAGAATGTTTAAAATGGAAGAGAACTTGGTCCCTTTCACACAAGTCGTCGTCATCGGTCTGTTATCATTGCTGTGTCGTCTTTGTGTTGCGTTTATCGACCTCTAATCTGGCCATGCTCTCATCCCGCTGTGCAGAAGGACGAGGTGTACCTGAACCTGGTCCTGGACTTTGTCCCAGAGACGGTGTACAGGGTGGCTCGGCACTTCAACAAGGCCAAGACCACCATCCCCATCATCTACGTTAAGGTGAGTCCCGTCACGTTCCCCGTCTCTCCTGCAACAGTCTTCACTCGGGACGCCCCGACCATTTTAATGTCACAGACCCATTTTGATAAAACATTTTTTTTAATGTTTTTTATGTTTTATCTCTGGGACCCCAATCTACCTCAGTGTAAATGTAACTGTGTGAGTGTTCCATTTGTACAGCCTGCTGCCTCATTCTTACCGACTTGTAAGGGGCTATTTGGTTTCCTAATCCTAACTATCAATCTTTTTAACTCCGGATCCACGACAAAACGAATAGTTTCCACCCAGTGGAACCATTCATTGAATTTTAGATTTCGATATCACAAGACATATCGGTAGGTTGTCGTTATGTGAGACTTATGTGCAGGTGAAGTCCCACGAAAAGGGAAACCTCCCACCTCCACCTACCTCCTTATCCAATAGGAGCAGAGCGGGACCTTTCTCGGTCCTCCACTCACAGTAGTTCTGACCTAAAGCTCAATGGGTTGAACTGGGAGGTAAGGGGGAAACATATCGTTGGTTCACTGTCTGTGGATGTAGTAAAAAATCACCAAAGCCCTTAAAAAAAAAGAAAAGAAAAAGCAGTTTTGCAGGCACCACACTGTTTTAAGTGTTTCCCAAGCTGGTCCCAAGAGAATTTATTCTGTTTGCAGTACACTTGGTTGCCTGTCTAAAAGGCTGCGCACGTGTGCATGTCTGACTGTCTGTAGCTGTGGGAAGGACATTATAGCTGTCTCATGGCCCATTTCTCCTCCCCTGTGGATGCCTACTGAACACACACAGGCTCAGTCTTTCCCTACATCCTTATCTCTCTCCACCTCCTCGTCTACACACCGTCATCCCCTGCTTCCTCCTCCTCGCATCCTTCCAAGTGTCTTTCCTCCAGTGTCACCGTTCCATTACTCTGTGTGTGTGTGTGTGTGTGTGTGTGTGTGTGTGTGTGTGTGTCCCTCTCTCTGGAGTTCTGCTCTCCCCCCACCACTCCTAAGATGTCTCTCCTCTCTGCCATGCCTTCCTCTGGTCTCGCCGTCATTTTGTCTTTATTAGTGTGTCTAATCTATGGCCGTTCTTCTCTGCTTGCTTCACGTAGATGACTGCGATGATGTTGATGATAATACGTTATTATTATTATTATGATGATGAGGATTTGACGTCGGAAATGCTTCTGGGTGCATGCCGCAGACATTTGATGTCTTGGTTTTTGAGCTTATCTCTTTTCTTCTTTTTTTTATGACGTCCTTTGCTTTTCCTGTGAGGAGAGGAAGTGGCGGATTGTTGATACCTCTGGAGTGAAGACACGGGGGTGGTTTTTGTTAGCGGAGTCAATGTCTATTCTCGGCTGTCATTATTTTGTCTTTGTGTTCTTAGAAAAAAAAACTAAAACAAACCCACGCCTCCTATCCTTAGCAGCCTAGCGTGCACGTCTGTCTCACGTCTCTTGGGCTTAACAGCAGTCTCCCCCCCCGTTCCCTCCGGGCTGCGTCCATCACAGGCCACCCCACAACACCCACCTATACACAATGTGTCGAAAAACCCACCGTTAACAGGCCACAGTGACTGGCAGTTTGAGACATCCACACAGACACCTGCAGGTCCCCCCCACACACACACACGCACGGGCACACACGCACGGGCACACACGAACACAGATATGAGCAAACAAGCGTAGATATGGCAGGGATGTTCCTTCTATAAATGTCAGAATTCTGATTTGTCAGTGTTTTTTGCCTTTTTTTTTCTTTCTTTTTTTAGATATCCATTGGTACAGTAGGAAACATGCAGAGTATATAGGATTGTCTCCTGATTTAACCAATTATAAAAATAGAAAACGATTGATTTTGGGGAGAGATTGATATTTATTTTTTTTGTTTTGTTTTATTACAAAAAGTGGTTATTCAGAAAATTGATTTAGTTCATTATAAGAATCAATTACAATGTTCAGTTTATGGTAGTTGGCAAAAAGAAGATAAAAACTATTTGCGCCTCAGTTTCAGTTAATCGAATATAATCGCTGATAAAGTAATCGTCAGTTGCAGCCCTACTTTCATGCAAACTGAGAATTCACTGGATGCTCTAATGTCCACTTGTGTCCCAAAGACGGCGAAGGATATAATGCACAAGTGCTATGATTTCTCATCTCAAGTGTCTTGGTGCACTGGCCTTTGCACATTTTGTTAAACTCTGCCCCTTTTGGAGTTTTAAGCATTATCTTATGCTTTAAGCTGTTGAAAAATAGCAGATCTACAATCTCATAGCGCGGCACTCGTGAACTTGTAGGTCTGCTGTTTTTGAAAAATCGTGAAAATGTCGCGCAAATCTTTGAATATATATTCTTTCAGAGCAAACGTTTTTTAACTCAAATCTTTGCTTCTGGGGGGTCCCTGGAACAACATAATTTTCTGATGGGGGGGGGGGGGGGGGGGGGGAGACATTTTTTAAGAATCGTCCTCAGGTCTAAATGTGTTAATGTGGGCTCTCACCCAGCCACATTAGACAGGCTTAGTTAACAGGCTTTGGGTGTAATGGCTGATTTGCATGATTGTGAATGTGCGGTATACTGTAAAGTGGTGCGTATGCTGTATGTAGAGGGAGTTATATTGTTTCTGCTTCCCTGACGTGCTTATACTTGCTGCTGCGAGCTTGTATATCTACTATTTTTCATGTTTAACAAGTCTTCTCTTCTGGGCATCCCTGGCACACAACATTTTCACATGGGGGTCCGCAGCCAAATCTATATCAATTTGGGGGTCCAGTGGACATGAAAGGGTCTGAGAACCACCGAAAGTTATGGTGTTTATTTTTTGGGAGCCTTGGCTTTGCTTTATCAGATTAAAACCGGGAGAGCATCCATGTCATTTTAGGTTTTAGTGTTTGCTACTTTGCTTACTTGGCTATTGAAAAAGTGTGTGAGAACTACTGATTTTAGAAGGCATTCGTAGAATCGGCCTCAGGTCTTAATCATGGGTTAAAAAACCATTAGAAACATTAGCAGCAACGAATGCAGACATATTGAAACCAACAGTAAATGTAGGCTACACGACTGCATCCAATGCTTGCGTCGGCACAGCGGGTGGTTTAACTGCTGCCTAATGTTTTGTAAGTACACATGACAAGCTGCCAGCGCAGCAGACTGCACACACAGTGGACTGGGAGAGAACCCAGATGCATAATAAAATGGTGAATATAATATCTATTTCCCCTCAAATCATCCTGTGGGCCATATTGTACTTAGTTGACCAGCAGGTTGCCTACAGGGGTCTGTAATCTATTAGGCCCCCCTCCTCTACGCTAAATATCTTCACCAAAAAATGGCCAAAAAATTCTACAAGCTCAGATATGCTATTATTTAATTCAAATGTTTTGCAAATTATGACATGTCCACTTGTCCAGAATAGGAATGCTAGGGTTCATGACGGGACTCATCGTGAACTTGTAGATCTGATATTGTCATTGAATTTTCTCTCCAAAACAGTGTTGGTTTTGTCGACTAAAACCAAGACGATGTTTGTCGACTACCTTTTTCCACTAACGAAACCTGAATGGAAACTAAATGAAAACTAAGCTATGATGACTAAAACTAAGACTAAATATACTGACAATTTCGTCAACACATAAAAACGGACTAAAATGTTAGGAAGGGACTAGTGGGCAAGAGATCCAGTACAAGTCCATTCTTCACTTGGTTGCATGCTGAAAAAACAACACTGCTCCAAATGCGTCTCTGAAACACTTGTGTGTGTATATTGTCAAATGGCAGCACTTTGCACTCTGCCCCAACCAACAGGTCTGTGTGTGTGTGTGTGTGTGTGCCCCCCTCCCCCCTCAGGTGTACATGTACCAGCTGTTCCGCAGTCTGGCCTATATCCATTCCCAGGGCGTGTGTCACAGAGACATCAAGCCACAGAACCTCCTAGTGGACCCAGAGACGGCCATCCTCAAACTCTGTGACTTTGGCAGGTGAGTGGACCCCGGGGGCATGTGTTGTTTGCTCACTGTGTGTGTGTGTGTGTGTGTGTGTGTGTGTGTGTGTGCTCGTGAGGTGTTTCTGTTTCGTAACTTGTCTCAATCTCAACTTGTCTGTATCTGACTCAAGCTAACCACTTCCTGTTCTGGTTGTTTACTTTGAGGGGGGACTATTTTAGCCGGAGGGAAAAAAAATCCCAGATATTGTGGTGAGAGGTGCTTCTCTTCTCTGGTGGCCTGCGCCTCGTATGCCAATGAGCTTTGCCTCGATATGCAGCACCTGCAATTTATAATAAAAAATATTTCTCAAATATGTACAGACCACAAAGACGCTTTACATGGGGGGCCATGAGAAAAGGACAAATTAAAAACAACTTTATTAGGGGGGAAAAAACTAAGACTATGGAATAAAATCAATAAAAACAGTGGAATGAGTCATCTAGAGCAGGGATTTTCAACTGAGACCACCACCCTGACTGAGAATCAACCTGGGGACCACTGTTGTGTTCCCCTTAACAGCCATTATGTATTATTATATTGGTTACATGGGCACATCTCCTAATAATGGTGACTCAACCAGTCAATCCCCGAATCCCGTACAGTGTACGTGGGGCGTACACTTTCCCGTACAAGTCAACTGTGGAAGTTCTTGACATCCAACTTTCCAGTAAATGACAACATTGACGGGTCAGTTACAGTCACCTATTTGTGCAAATAAAGGCACTTGTCACAGCATCGGAGCCCACTGTGTGCGAGCGTCTCCGAGCGTATAGCGTACTACTCGCCGCTCGGTACCTGCCCAAGTTTGGGTGCATGTTTTTGTACTTTTTTCGTGTAACATTGACGTGTCATCATACGTCACCAGGTCATTTAGTGCACTCTGTTTCGCTACTTTGCATGGTCAGGGTCAGGGACCACATACAATACCTTCACGGACCACCAGTGGTCCACGGACCACCTGTTTAAAACCTCTGATCTAGAGCAAGCAATATTGAAAAGGTGGGATTTGAGGGCGGTTTTGAAGGTTCGGAGGGTGGGGGCCAAATTAGTTTATGCTTCTCTCCCCCATGTGCGTTTATTAGTAATAATCTGGGGTTGTCCTGGTCAAGTTTACTTTGCTGCAGATTCCCAAGCAGAGTAATTTAACAGTATGTGCTAATAGTAGGCCTACCAATTTGATTTATTACAGAGCACGTCACCTAAAAGGGAAAAGGCACCACCAAGCCCAACTCAGAGGACTCTGTCTTCTTTCTTTCTTTAAACTTTATTCGGGGTTTTTTTGCACAATAATGTTACATCTTTCTTTAAGAAAAAAACCTGTTGGTCAGTTCGTACAAAATTATAAATACTATGTTCATATTATTATTTGATGGCAGCTCAGTGGCCTTGTCATTAGTGTCCGCCCTGAGACTGGGAGGCTGAGGTTCGATCCACATGGGTCTCACCAGTGCCTCCCTGTGACGTAGTAGCGCCATGTCCAGGGATGACATACTAGCGTCATCTCCAGGGGGTGTGAGCTGCCTCATGCTACAGAAACAGGAGATGGGCTCCTGCCCTATGGGCCTCATGGCTCGGCAAGGCTTACTAACCAACTCCTATTATCATTTTTTTAATGTATTTTCACTATTCAATTTGATAATTAAATGGATACATAAAAAATACCCTGATGCAAAAAGCCACAAAACCCTTAAATACACATGCTAGGGAACCAGCTGGATATTGTATAAACTACAGTAGTAGAATGCCCTGGGTCTGAAATGCGTCCAATCGTGTTCTAATCTTACAGACGTTGGCTATCTGGAGTGCAATACCTCCTCTTTCCTTCTAACTACTTGTTTGCTCCTCTCTCTCCATCTCTCCCTGCCTCCCCGCCCGCTCAATCATGTGGTCTCGTCTGTCCAGTGCAAAGCAGCTGGTCCGTGGCGAGCCCAACGTGTCCTACATCTGTTCGCGGTACTACCGCGCCCCTGAGCTCATCTTCGGCGCCACCGACTACACGTCCAACATCGACATCTGGTCGGCCGGCTGCGTGCTGGCCGAGCTACTGCTGGGACAGCCCATCTTCCCTGGGGACAGCGGTGTGGACCAGCTAGTAGAGATTATCAAGGTGAGAAGACGGGCAGATTAGTAGCGGTGTCAAAAAGGAATCGATTCAGCAATGCGTTGCGATACTAGCCCCCGTTTCCAGCCTGATTCGCTGCGTTCTGTGAATTTGTACTGTCGCTCCGCTATCAGCCTGGCCAGTGGCCAGCCTCCTGTTTCACTCGTATTTTGTTGCGTAGTGAATGATAACAGCAGTAGCTGTGTGGGGTGAGTTTAGTGAATGATAAGGGGACGTTGCAGGACAACAGCAGTAGCTGTGTGGGGTGAGTTTAGTGAATGATAAGGGGACGTCGCAGGACAACAGCAGTAGCTGTGTGGGGTGAGTTTAGTGAATGATAAGGGGACGTTGCAGGACAACAGCAGTAGCTGTGTGGGGTGAGTTTAGTGAATGATAAGGGGACGTTGCAGGACAACAGCAGTAGCTGTGTGGGGTGAGTTTAGTGAATGATAAGGGGACGTTGCAGGACAACAGCAGTAGCTGTGTGGGGTGAGTTTAGTGAATGATAAGGGGACGTTACAGGACAACAGCAGTAGCTGTGTGGGGTGAGTTTAGTGAATGATAAGGGGACGTCGCAGGACAACAGCAGTAGCTGTGTGGGGTGAGTTTAGTGAATGATAAGGGGACGTTACAGGACAACAGCAGTAGCTGTGTGGGGTGAGTTTAGTGAATGATAAGGGGACGTCGCAGGACAACAGCAGTAGCTGTGTGGGCCCGGGGTGAGTTTAGTGAATGATAAGGGGACGTTGCAGGACAACAGCAGTAGCTGTGTGGGGTGAGTTTAGTGAATGATAAGGGGACGTCGCAGGACAACAGCAGTAGCTGTGTGGGGTGAGTTTAGTGAATGATAAGGGGACGTTGCAGGACAACAGCAGTAGCTGCACATTGATATGACGTCAAACTGGTGTTTTTGCCCAAACCCGCACCACAGACCAATCAGAAACCTTGAGTGTATATCCCACCTACCTTGGAGATGGGAGACCTTCCAGACTGAGTTAGGGAAATTACAAAACAAATTCACAGAACGTAGCGAATCGCAATTTGGCCGTGCACTGCAGCGATGCATTAATGTGACATAATCTAAGCCGCTTATGTCTGCTTGTATTGACTGATGAAACATTTTGCAATGTTTATAGAAAAGGGTGAGGCATTGCCATGCATCGTAGAATCTAATCGTTACCTGATGAATCGTAATTGAATTGTGAGGCCAGTGCCAATGCACACCTCTACCTATTTGCTCTCCTAGCACTTTAACTGTCTTTGGTTGACTGATTACTCACAGCACTTATTGCGGCTACGGTGGCTAGCTTGTCACCAATTTAATAGCAATAAAAAAAGTTATTTTTAAAGCACTTGCCACTTACCAAACTAAATTGCAAAGTGCTTTACTTAAAACTGAAGGAAAGAGATGCAAACAAAAACATCAATGGGATAAAAACACAATGTCTTTAACCCATTTTGGGCGCGAACCCCTTTTGGTGTTAGCATCATGTTATGCTTTAGCTATTGAAAAATAGCAGATCTACAAGGTCATAGCGCGCCACCGAGTGGCGCGCTACGAGCTTGTACGTCTGCTATTTTTGAAAAACCGAAGAACGACATAGAAACATAGCTTTTTCAGGAAAACTGTCAGGATGTAGAAGACATTTTTAGAATCTGATCTCAGGTCAAAATGGGTTAAAGAATGAATTTAAAACAAAGTGATTCATCAAAGCCTCCGCTCCGTGGGCAGATGGTAAAGGTACCGTACTACTGTCACACTTTGTCCTCGAGCCCCGACAGGAACAAACTAGAGCTAACTAGGACAAACCGTCGCACCGACAACTCCGCTGGTACGGAAGGGCTCTGTGAGTCACCGCAGAGTACATTTGTGGGCATGCACTTTATACCTGACTCACACATGACTTTCTAAAACACAATCCTAGTAGTCGGGGGGGCCATTTGCCAACGCAGGGCAGAGTGTTAAAACGGTCGGCTCACTGAACAAAAGGGATCCAGAGCAGGAGTTGGTGCATAGTAGGAGTAGTTTGTTCCACAAACTGAACGTGCTGAAATCAATACAGGTCACTGAACCTTTCACGGTCCTGTTCTCCTGTACTGTATGGACCGTCTACAGATCCCTCCTCCTACAGCATGGTCTGACCCGACAACACAAAAGTTCAAGTCCAATAAATGTCACACAATGAACAAAGTAAATTTGTGACTTTTGCTTACTTTGTAGATTTTTACAGAACATACAATGGCCATTTGAAAATGGCCCATCTGCAAGTTCACAATGTGGGCATTGTGAGCTAGTAGATTTCAAAAGATGTTCATGCTCTGAAAACTGCACAATGAGTACTTTCTGTACTGGTGGTACATTTTAATGCCAATACTTTTGTACTTTTATTCGAGTACATTTTGGACTTTTACTTACTGAGTACTACTGAATACATTGCAGTATTGATACTTTTACACAGGTTGATGACTACAAGTATTTGGGTTCATATATATATATATATATATATACAGTATATATCTATTTCCCAAAAGGACTTTCAAACTATGAAGGGTATTGCCTGGCCAAGCCTGCAATGACATGCATAAGATCTGGTCATCCCAGCTTAGTAAGAGTTTCAAAGTAGATTCTACTCTATGGCTCTGAGACATGGACACTTTCAAAGAAATTAGAGAAACGGTTGGATGGCACTTAGACCCGCCTTCTAATGAGAGTGCAAAATCTATCTTGGAAGAGCCACCCATCGACTAATCTAATGTACGGCAACCTTCCCCGTGTTTCTTCACTAGTCCGACCCAGAAGAACACAGTTTGCCGGCCACTGCTAACAAAGAGGTTATATCTCCCCTTATTCTCTGGAAACCTGCCTCAAAGCAGACCAGAGGTAGAAAACTGTCGTTCCCTGATGTCATCGCTAGGGAGTCTGTGTCGGTAAGCAGGAACTGGGGATGGCAATGAAGGACCGGAAAATCTGGCGTGGCATTGCGAAATCCATGATCTCGACCGCGGTCTAAAAATGATGATTGATACTGATGTAAAATGAGTGAGTACTTTTTCGACCACTGCTGATTGTACACACTTGTCTCTCGCTCAGGTTTTGGGGACTCCGACGAGAGAGCAGATCCGAGAGATGAACCCCAACTACACAGAGTTCAAATTCCCACAGATCAAAGCACACCCGTGGACAAAGGTACCGTTTTCTGTTCCTATGATCCCTGCATGGTATAAGTTTGAAGTTTCAAAGCCCCCTTTCTTTTTCTTCCCAATACAAAACCATGGGTTTATTTCAAATCCTATCTGGGCAAAGTATATGATCAATTCAATTCAAAGGGCTTTATTGGAGAAAACATTATGTTTACATGACCAGACGTGGAACAATACGATCCAAATAAAAATGATCAACCGGTTCCTATACAAGCCAGTAGTCCCTAGCTCGATTTGGTGGTAAAAAAAAAAAAAAAATACTTTTTTCATATTGAACCCTTATTATTCTGAGCAACAGATGTGGATCTTGATAAATCTTTAACTCACTGGTAGTTCCTATCATCTCTCAATTTGTATCAATAATACTTTTTTTCTCCAGTGATTATTGCCTGCATTGCATCATTGACAATTTGAAGGTAGTTGCCCAACACAACACCATGGAGACTGTTGGCTGACTCTTCCATGATGGGGGGGGATTGTTCAAAAATAAATACAACTTTGTGTTGTCTGTGTTTTTGGCGCGAGCGTTTTGGTATCCTTCAGTGCAGTGCTGGTGCACACTGCACACAGGGCTGATATAATGTTGGTATTCCTTCAGTGCAGTGCTCTGGTGCACACTGCACACAGGGCTGAGATAATGTTGGTATTCCTGCAGTGCTGGTGCACACTGCACACAGGGCAGAGATAATGTTGGTATTCCTTCAGCGCAGTGCTGGTGCACACTGCACACAGGGCTGAGATAATGTTGGTATTCCTTCAGTGCAGTGCTACTGCACACAGGGCTGAGATAATGTTGGTATTCCTTCAGTGCAGTGCTACTGCACACAGGGCTGAGATAATGTTGGTATTCCTTCAGTGCAGTGCTACTGCACACAGGGCTGAGATAATGTTGGTATAGGAACCTCGTGGGAAGCGTTTTCGCACAGTGGGTTGGATGGTTACCTGCCGCCTCCATTGTTTTTCCATGGTCACACACTGGCAGCGTCACCACAATGGCAACAGCAAGTCATTATGCTAATTACCCCATCCCATCCCACACATTGTTCTGTTGCCACAGCTGTACCTTACTGACTCACCTGCCAGTAGGACACCTCCCCCATTCAACACCCCCCCCCCCCCCCCCCCCCCCGCTGTGCTGACACGCCATCCAACATCACCCTTCCTGCCCGGCTTCCCTCCCACGAACATGGCCAATTGTGTTTTTCTAGAAACGGAGTCCAGCCTCGTGCACTACGGAAGATTCAAACCCCTACCTCGTAGCACATCATCCCAGAATGATCCAACCGGCAGGATTGGAGTTTGGTAGTCATTTTTTTCTATTCGGTCTGTGTCTCATAGGAGGGCTGTGGGCAGTTCAGAAACATGGGGAATACAAGCTAATGAAAACTGCAGGCTTTCTAGTCCTGAAAAGTTGCAATGTGAAAATGGAAGCCAACGATATTGAAAATCTTGAAAATCACGATTTGTAAAAGAAATCTTGTTTAAAAAATAAGCCTATTGATGATGTCACTGGAAGACGGTTTCTAAACTGCCCACAGCCCTCCTATGAGACAGACTGAGTAGAAAGAAATTGTGCCATTTTATCATGATTATTAGTGAGGACCTATTATATGAAGATAGGTTGAAAAGTGGTGAAGTGGTCCTTTAATGTCTGTAGTTATAAATGCCTGTAGTTATATCTACATAGCCTACTTTATCCACGGGATTCAGCGTTTTAGCCAAAGTGATGATTTAAGCAAAATTCCATCTACACACACGCAGAAGAACTGGGAGGCGCGGGGGGTGCGCTGCCCGGAGCAGTGTGTTAACCAGGTCTTCGCTAGTAAGAGTGATGAAACATGATGACTGGAAAAGTCACACTGACTGACCAGCTACTGGACTCTTGGTGTGTGCTGACTGCTGATCAAAGATCTCTGATTTAAATTACAATGGAAAAGGAGACAGGACATGATATTGGGATATGAATGCTGATGCTGGATGCTGATGCTGGATGAATCAGAATCTGGGAGAGTGATTTTTTTTTTCCTCCGTTTTGTGCCTTGTCCCCATCGTATCATTATTTCGTGGAAGTGTGCAGGAGGGGTGAGAACGAACGAATCCATGTAAGAAAGGGAAGAATAAGAGTGGGGGCGGGGCAGGGGGGGGGGGGGAGGGAAAGGAGATCAAACGAGAGAATCAAATACAAAATCTATCTACATATTCACACGGTGCCTGTGATAAGATATAAAAGGTGTATGCTATGCAAGATGAAGCAAGTACTTTCGTACTGAATGAATGGTGACTGCACATGCATGCATGACTGGTCTGTCATCTTTTCTCATTCAAATACATTGTCGTGTGTCTCTCTCCCTCCTCTCTCTCTGTGTGTTTCTGTAGGTGTTTAAGCCCCGGACCCCTCCGGAGGCCATCTCGCTGTGCTCCCGCCTGCTGGAGTACACGCCAGTGACCCGGCTGTCTCCGCTCGAGGCCTGCGCGCACGCCTTCTTTGACGAGCTGCGCCAGCCCAACACTCGCTTGCCCAGTGGACGAGAGCTGCCACTCCTCTTCAACTTCAGCCCTGTCGGTGAGTCCCGTCAACCCCCCCCCCCCCCCTCTCAGTGTTTCGTAGACTAAAACTGTGACGAGAAATGTTTGTCGAATACCTTTCTTCACTGATGAAAACGTAATAAAAACGAAGCTAAAACTATGACTAAAGACAACTGACAATTAATTTCGTCAATACATCAAAGCTAGACTAAATGTTAGGAAGTGACTCTTGGCGAAGAGATCCAGTAGAAGTAAGACGAGACATTTTGTGTTTGGTTGCGCTCGGGTGTTCTACAAGCTCTGCGATGAGTTGTGAGCTTGCAGATCGGCTATTTTCAGCATGCTGCCAGTGTAAGATCAGACAAATCAGACGACGCATCAAAATACACTCGAGTAACATCTTCTATTTAGTGAACTAAAATTAGACTAAAAACGTTTTCAGATTACAAAAATATCACTACATGGAATTTTATTCAAAAGACTGACTAAAACTAAATCACAGTTTGCAGTCAAAATAACACTGCCTTCTGTGCCTTCCTCCTGCACTCTTATTCTCACTGAACCTTCTCTCTGTCCCAGATCTTTCTGCTGCTCTTCGTTTCTCTCTAATTCACTATTTTGTTCTTTACAACTGCCTGTCTCTCTCTCTCACACACTGTTCTGCTGGAATTTTAGTTAAATGATGTATGTTTTGTGTCCGCTCTCTGCAGAGCTGTCTATCCAGCCCCTTTTGAACTCCACGCTCATTCCCCCTCACGCTCGTGCACAGACGTCGCCTGCCTCGCATGGTATGTGCACACACACACACACACACACACACAGATTATATGGCAAGCTTTGCTGTATGGTAGCCTATGTTGTGATAAATGGCATGTAGGTATTGTAGCCACATCATCAGGAATGGAATCTTCTGTACAATGCCCATTTGATGTCTGTCTGTCTGTCTGTGTGTGTGTGTGTGTGTGTGTGTGTGTGTGGGGGGGGGGGGGGGGGTGTATATACATGCATTTACACACACCAAGTGTAATATATGTTGTATTCATCCAGTCATCGTTTTATTTCTTGTTTTAATTTTCGTCAATGCAAAGTGTGTTGCTTTGTGACGAAATATTTTGATCTACAAGATAGAGATTATTTATTAGTGGTGTCAAAAAATATCGATATGAATCGATAATCGATTTTAACATTAACGATGCGACTACATCGATGCACGTGTGTCTGGATCGGTCAAAATAGCGTCTGCATCGGACGTTGGTTCGATCCTAAAGCTGCGAATCGATATAATTCAACTAACTGCGGGAAAAACACAGATGTACAAGCCCAAAGCGCTGTGCATTGCGACGGGTAGATAGCTTGTAGATCTGCTACTTCCAGCGCAGGGCGGGCGCATGCTTATGATGACGCTCTATATGCATCAGCAGCCAGCAACAACAGACGAGCATAAACCACTCGTTGTCAGACGGAATACACACGCAGATACGAGTCACGACACAGCATTATTGCACATCTGTGCTTTGCCTTTCATCCACGCTTCTATAGCCTTTTACATTTCATTTCCCATCCACGGGCACAAGCAACGTGATATCAACAGCTTCCACCCGATCTGGATGGTCGTGTTGTTTCTGACGAGGGTAGCAACTTTAGCATGGGAGCTAACATTAGTTTAACTCTGGTCCATATCGTTAGAAGGAGTCCTCCTTAATAACTCTATGGTCCATTCGTTCCCCAACCCTCACACTCGATGCTGCGTTTACACGGGCAGACACAAAGACGAATGGGAATATCATTTGGAGCAGGCCGAGCAGCTACTGTACACGTCTGTTTGCATCGACAGTATGACTGTATCGTTGCGTCTGGTTTCACTGTCCACAGCAGGCAGACCTGTCAAAAGAAAACAATGCACTTCCCAAAGCTCAGAGATATGCCACCACCTATAAATTCAAACCCAGAATGTCTTTCCCCAGCTATCTCATTCCACTTTCATTTATTTTATTCCATAGTCTTAGTTTTTCTCTTATAAAGTTGTTTTTATTAGTTTTCCAATGTTCCCCTTGAAAAGCGTCTAAGTACTCAGAGAAGCATTATATAAATAATAATATTATCACTATTATTATTACTACTTTTTTAATTGCCTATTCATTCATTGATTCACTCGTATCCAAATCCATTTGAAAAAAAAGCTCACTGATCAGGTCAAATAGGCCTATTGATATGCGATTAAAATGTGATTAATTGAGATTAATTAATCACAAATCCTCCAATTAATTAGATGTTTTTTTTAAGTCCCAACCCTATTCTTTATAGATCTAGCTTCAAATTAAAAATCTAAAAGAGGTTAAATGTGTCAGATCGCACCGTATCGTATCGAATCGCATCGAATCGCATCGAATCGCCTCAAATTCCACAAAATCGAAATCGCATCGAATTCCACCGAATCGAATTCGAATCGTTCTGTGTATAAATGTATCGTCTCTGAATCGCATCGTAGCCCATGCATATCGATACGTATCGAATCGTCTTGTAAAGGAGAGATGCACACCCCTATTATTTATTGTATAGCTAAATCTCTCTTCTCTCTCTCCACCTGCAGAGGGCAGTGTGTCAGACAGTCCGGCCCAGTCCAGCTCAGCACCCGGATCCATCAACAACAGTACCTGAGCACCCACCCCCCCCCCCCCCCCCTCTCTCTCTCCTTGCCTCTTATCCCCTCCCTCCTTTGCCATTCTTCCACCCTATACCTCCCTACTGGCTCCAAACGTCTCCAAATGAACAAACCCCCTCCTCCGCCCACCCTATTCACATCCACGCACAACAAAACACTCTACATCGCTCTCGGTCCTCGCTGGACACTAAACATTTCTGGTTTTTAGAACGGAATTCTGTGGCTTTGGGCTTGAGGAGAGAGTTGGTGCGTCAGTGCACCTGCGGTGGGATGCTTTGAACTTGATATAAGCTGCAATTCTCAGGCCGGTCCGGGTTCTAGCACGGTCCCGGTCCTAGCCCGGTGGGTTTGGGAGTACCAAAGTGTTGGGTTAGGCTGTGATGTTTGGGAGAGTCGGAGCTGCCCCTGTTTGTGTGTATGCGTTATGTGGATCAGAAGATAGGGTTGCCTGTATTATAATCAAATGACAATTGACTTTTATCCCTTTTTGATGTTTTTATTTATGTTTTAGCAAATTTTATGTGGCGCTGGTGGTGCTGGAGAGTGGAGACTGGTGGGGGTGCGTTGCGGGGGGTTAGGAGAGCAGGCAGGCTGCAGAGTTGGGGCGTCAGGGCCTCTCCCTCAAGGCCTGACCTACGACATTGACAATCACTGTTTTTCGTCAAGTTCCAAAATGGTGGCGGTTTGGCCGGTGTTGTTACACACCGTGTAGAGAGACTTGACGCTGATGACTTATCAGTCACTCCCTTTATTCTGAACTCTACTTTAAATGTTGTCGTTGGTTCATTCCTCCAGACGGCGGACGGGATGAATTTATTAATTTGTTTTTATTTTTGTTTTATGCCATATCGATACCAAACAGAAGCAGTGCACAAATTTGGTTATTTTCCTTTTTTTTGTTTTTGTTTTAGGTGTTTTTAGCAGCTTTCTCCCAAACATCCACACACCCGGAGCCGGCCACACAGCACACTAAAACATTCACTGACATCCAACCTTGCCCTCAACCACCGGTGGAGCCTTCCCCTCCATTCCTCCTCCCTCTTCCCCTTCTTCCTCCCCTCCCCTCTCTCACTGCTAAACTGTAAATATCATGTACCTTTTATTTTATTTTGTTATTTTTCTTTTGTTATTATTGTTATTATATTGTTCTTGTAATTTTTTTTTTTCTTCCTCTCGTTAGACGGGGTCGGTCGCAGCAGCGACCGGTGCTCTCCTTTATCCTCTCAGTCTGTAAATAAAGATTTCATTTCAGTCCCTGGGTTTCAGGGTTGGCGGAAAAAAAAATACGAACCACAACAAAATGTTTCTCTTTATTTGTTTTTGTTCTTCTTCTCTCTCTCTCTCTCCCTCCATTTACGCTCTCTCGTTTTTGCCTTTGGCTTTTCCACCCTACCAATAAATGTTGTCGTGATGAACCTTTTATTTATTGTATATCTCAGTCTGAAAGGGGGGCGGGGGGCTGTTTTATGTTTTTCTGCCCTCCCACTGGAGTGTTTAGAGAAAAGGGGGTTTGTGTTCGAATTATCTTTTCTTTGTATTAAGTCCATAAATGTCACATGCAAATGTTCCACATCCAAGATACTGTATGTCCGATACGGACATTGGAACCCTTTTGCTTTTTCTCTCCAATCAACGATCATAATGTATGTATGTACATGTATGTATATATGTGACGTACGTACGTATGCAGGTACACACGCGCTGGCCAATAGATGGAACCATGGGTTTCCGTTAAAACTTCAATAATGTGAAGGGAATGTTACACACGGCTGTCTATGGGGCCGTCTATGGGGAGCGGGGTTTCTAATGCACACACGGATGCACGAGGAGTGCGCAGGGCCCTTGCCATTATTGCTGTGTCCGGGTGGGATTAGGGGGGGGGGGGGGGGTTATATTTGTCCGATGACAAACATCACACGTTTGTCAGCTCTTCTTTCTTTCTTTTGCTTTGCTTTCTATGTTTTGTCCTTCCCCTCATGTATGGCGTGTACTAGGCTAATTGTGCTAACCCGTTACTTGGGTGTGCGTATGCCTCACGTGATTGGGGATGTATGGAGGATGTGTGTGTGTGCGTGTGAGCGAGAGTGAGAAAGCGCAGCTGTCTGTCCCCTGATGTTTTCCTCAGATGTGGTTTTTAACTTAATTTAATTTTAGCCCCTCTCTTTCTGTCACGCATTGGTTTTAATTCGTTGTGATCCTGGTGTTTTATCGCCCGAGCAAGGGGGGGGGAGGTGGGGTGGGGGGGGGTGGGGGATAACATTTTGGGGAACAGAACGGTTGAATAATGGAGATGATGTAAAGAGCAAGAGAGAGAGAGAGGGGGGGGGGGGGGGGGATGGAGGGAGAGAGACCGTTTTTGTTTGTTGGTAAAAATAATTAAACTCATTAATAAAGTGATGAAACATTAGCCGTTGCATGTCCATGTTTTAATGACGTGAGTTGGGTAACTGTCTGAGCCTTGTGCCTGTACTACTACTACGCACCGTCACACGTCACCCCACTGTCCACAACAGATGTGGTCCCACGCACTGTCAGACACTTGCCAAAGAAATGTTGCTCTTTATTAGGACAGACAACCATTGTCTGTCCTAATGACGGTCTAAGCGACTGAAACCTCGACCTAATGAGCAATTATCTTTTGGCAAGTGTCTGACGGTGTGCAGGAGCTCTTCTTTGTATTTCAAAGATACCCGTTTCATTATATGCTCCATTTCCCTACGCAGCTGCACGTCATCAGCCTTAGTTTGGAGGCGTGCGTCTGCCTTTTGCTGCACAGAACAGATGTGACATGTTCCTGCTGGTGCTACAATGGTGTGTTTTGAAGTGTTTTCACACCGAATGCGGTGTAAAGCGACTTAAAACGACAACATCAACAAACAAGACTGTCGACATGCGATTTGTCCTATAAGCTTATAGGAATCCTTTCCCCCGCTGCTCTGGTAAACTGCAGTCAGTCTGAAGTATGCTAATGAGGCTGTGATGCGTGCAGTGGTGGGAAAAACAAAAGTATTCAATTGTTTTACTTAAGTAAAAGTATCTGCAATTTAGAACAACTCCGTTACGAGTAAAAGTCTGGAATTCACAATATACTTGAGTAAAAATAAAAGTATTGGAATCCAAATGTGCAAAAGCAAAAAGTACTCACTGTCCATATTGTCCAATTTCAAGTTTTCAAATAGAAATCTTCTGAAAATAGATCTACAAGCTCACAATGCGTCGCATCGGCTATTTTTAAATGGCCAAAATGTATATAGGTCTGTAGTGGCTAATAATAATAATAATAAAAGTAACTAGTTTCAGTTCATCATAGTTTCATTTCAAATAAATGTAGTGGAGTAAAAGTACAATATTTGCCTCTGAGATGTAGTGGAGTACAAGTCTGGGCGGGAACCCCTTTTGGTGTTTTAACATGTTATAATTTAGCTATTGAAAAATAGCAGATCTACAAGCTCATAGCGCGCCACAGAGTGGCGCTCTACGCGCTTGTAGTTGTGCTATTTTTGAAAAAATCATACAAATGCGGCACAAATCTTTGACGTCAGGCCTAAACGGGTTAAAGTATTGGAAATTGGAAATACTCAAGTACAGTTCTTGTAGTAAATGTACTTGGTTACTTTCCACCACTGGATGCGTGCCAGCTGAGGCGAGGGGTGGCAGACAGACCGGCCCGGGAGCCATAAGGGACCTCCCGTTGTTTCTCCAAATCGATTAATCTAGGAGGACATAGAGCGATCTGTCAGGAGGACAAGAGGAGACACCTGCCTCTTGGGGAAAACCCCATGTGTATTCTGATAAGGCCAATGATGTGCTTGAATAGTGTCAGAAAGAACAGCCAAGATGCCTGTCTGTGACCTGTTTGGGTAAAGGAAGCTTAACGTCATTGTATCGTCATTCAACCACTTCAGAGGAATGTTGTGGACATATTGTTGTTCCAATGTATGTAGTCCCCATCATTCATTATTGTATTGTATGTACTAGTTCACATATATAGGCTACTTGAGTGATTTGAGTAAATAGACATTGTACAGTATATGAATCAGGGATAATGTGTTGAGTGATCTCTGAGAGCCCGAGTTTAAACTCCCAGATTAGCGCCACATTTTCACGTTTTCTAAAATGGCAGACCTACAAGCTCTCGTAGCATGACCTATGAGCTTTTCAACATGAGTTTTCAACAACATAAATAATGCTTAAAACACCAAAAGGGGTTCCCGCCCAGAATGGGTTAAACTCCCAGTAGAGTTTCACTTTACAGGCATGTATGATGAAAACCCAAAGTAACATTAGTCTGTCTTTGAAAGGTTTTATTCAAAGTTGCCTTTATTTTTGTATAGCTGCATTGCGCTGTGAAAAGTATGAAGTTAAGCAAAATCACAAATGTGTCCAGAAAGCAATAGACGGCATCAACATGGGAGTCCAAATCTGCCAGCTTGGCAACACAATTCACGTTAAAACTATCAAAGATTCAGAAAATATGACTGAACGAACAAACGCATACTGTTTGAACAGCAGATCTTTATAGGCCTGTTGGTTTGTGATTGGTTTTATTTGCAGGTCGAACATTGAGAAACCAAATTGCTTAATAGTCTTAACACGTGCAATTACCTGTAAACCTGTCAATGTAGTTGTATCTTTATTATGTATATACAGTATAATGTACAATATATACAGCACATACTTCCAACACTCATGTGATTGGTGAATATACCTACTTGTCCCTGCTCCCCAACTAGATTGTACTACTACTCTTCCTTATTTTTCAATGAATACATCCATATTTCTGTATGTGCTCACATCTCATACAGACTTCTTCTAGTCTCTGGATCCCAAGAACGGTTAAACAGTAGACTTAGTCAAATGTATAGACTTAACAGGCATTTACCAACACTGACCTTTGTCTAAGCTCTTTGTTAAGTGCTACACAACTACTGGTGAACAAGACCAGAATATTACATTTCTATATATACATTCTTTATTCTACTCCTGATCTGAGGAAATTATGTTTTTTTTCATGAAATTGGCTTGAATTGGCACTGACTGGTTTGGGGGGTAAGGAGAGACGAGGCCTGATGTAAAGTAGGCATGGCTGTTGCCATAATATAGGCTTACTTGTGGCATGTGACTTGTGAGATGCATGATTATGGCCTTGCTGCATAATAATAAACAAGAAATGATGACATGGTCATATTATTACCACCTGCTTTTATACTTGCGGCGGTGGTGGTCCACAGTAAAACAAATAGCAGATCTACAAGCTCCCAACGTGTCGAGGTCAGGAACCACTGGTTCACTAGCCTCGGAAACCCACTGGTTCACAATCAAATTATTATACACTGCAAAGCTGTCGCCGGAGGCCTTGTGAAAGACAATCTTACAGTATCTCATTATACTATGCATGCTGGTATGATGCTCACAGTCCTCGCTCTGCTCAGTGGCTTTGCGAAGATATTCAATACACATCCCAAAACATGGCCGTGCAATCTTCATTGCCCATGCTGAGAGATTAATAAAGAGCATCTCACCGACACAGCTGTCTCCCCCTCCCCCCGGGTAACCGCTTTTCTTTTTTCTTTTTTTTTGCAGCTGATGAGATTCTCTTCAGCACTGTGCAAAGCAGGGCAGGATTTAATGAAGTCTCAGGCGTGTCAGTGAACTTTCTTCTCTTCTCTCCGTGTTCAATACAAAATATTTATAGGCTCCTATACTGCAGAATCTCCCCACCACCACCCGGTGCTTTATCAAAACGCCTTTATTAAATGTAACCCTAAAAGCCCTCAGGTCTGGGCCCACTCGGCTGAATGAACACTTTGCCTCATTTGAACCGCCTCGTTGCTGGAGTTTGTCTCTAAAAACAAGTTTTAATTTTATTTAGATCACATGATTATGCAAAATGTCACCACCACACTTTGGAACAGTTTTTCTCATTATGGCTAGTTGGAATGTTTCTGTCTGTATATAATAGCAATACGTTTCATGCTCACCGTCAACACTTTGTCTATATCTATACAAGGGGTGCCCAACAGGTAGATTGAGACCAGTAGATCACAAAGGCTGTGCAGGTAGACCACAATGTAATGACTTTGTTTTCAAGAATGTTAGGCGCAAACGTCAGCAGCAAGTTACATGGGGAAAAAAACGACCAATTAAACATTTCCCCCTCTATTTCACATTCCAAGTGTGTTATGTGTAACGCCAGCACCGCTATTCCAAAGCCCTCCTTTTCAAATCATTTTCAGATAATACGTTTTTGCGTTTGTAGTTCTTGTTGAACTGGTAATTTTAAAAGTAGTTCTTAAAAGGAAAAAAAAGTTTGGGCATCCCTGATCTCTATACGATCCCCATAATTTGTCCACAAAAGCCTATTTGTCAAAGCAACACATACGCAGCTGAGCTGACATTGATAGAAAGTGAATGGCGAGAAAGAGGGAAAATCCACCTGGTTGGATTGAAAGTCATTCAGGGTGATCGAAAGGAGAACGCACAGAGGACAGTAATGCGACACAGGTGGAGGAAGAGAAAGAAAAAGAAGAAGCAGAAAAGCTTGATGAGCAATCAATGCAGCGTGACATGACAGATCCTCCCTCCTGGGCCTCTGCAGTCTGAACCGCATCATTCACTGGCAAACCTGTCTGCCTTGTCCGTCCTCCAACACACTGATATGATGTGTCAAGGTTGAATAATGCTGTCCTGCAGGCAGGCACAGTTTCCTGTGGTTACCGAGTATAGCTCAGGCTCCCCTCTCTCAGTCTGACTGGATGCCCTGCATTGCCCAGCTTACTCTTTGATAGAATCCTCCCTGGAAATAAAAAACGTCTGGGTTTCCGAGGCTAGAATTTCCGAGGCGGGTTAATGTTCTGACAGGAAGAGATGGTTGTCTTTTCTTCCCAATCGGCCCAGCAGGGCACAGAATCACAGATGGGGCATGGTCCAATTCTGGGAGAGGAATAGAGCAAAGCTGCACATGGAGGGCACAATCCAGTGACCCCCGGCTGGGTGCTAGATGTTAGATAATCATTTTTTTGGATGGTGGATTTAACATTTAAACCACTTTTAACCTGGTATCACTATTTTGGGACTTGTTTGTGGTTGTTGCTACTTTAGTGTGACAAAAATGAGCTTAAGTGGTTCGTAATGGAGTGCTCGTGGGGTATAGGAGAGCGAGGGAGAGAGAGAAGCAGAGACCTCAGGCAATGTTATTATTTTAGCCCTATAGAAAATGAAAAGATGTCAGGAGGAAATTCACCTTCAACTACTCCAACACTTCCTCATTACAAAGTTGTACAAAGTTACAAAGGTAAAAGTTATATGGAAATGAGTAGGAATTGAAGGTTGGTGTAGCTACATCGTACAGTGGCCCTGGCTGTCAGTCTGATATGTATAAGAGGAAAGTCGTTACATGAAGTTATAAACATGCAAGATTAATCTTCCAAAGTCTAACCAAATCATTCTGTCCATGGCACATTGACATATCAAAAAGTAGCCTACTTGATCAATTGATTCACAGCACTGGTGAATGTGGTGATACTGAAACATTGATTTCAATTATTTCAAGTGAATTTATGTAGTGAAATTATGTTAAATGTAAATAATTTCAAGGACCAACAGTTTTATAGAGGCTATGGATACAATAAGATTTTTCATCTCTGGGGCCCCCAATATACACTGTAAAATGTTAATTTAACTCTGAGTGTACAAATGTAACCAATTGGAGTGGACCTGTGAGGCTCTCTGAGTTCTAGACTTGTAGGGTCCATTTGGTTCCTCGTTCCTATATATTTCACCGGGGACCCCCTGGAACCCTGAGGGGGTCCCTTCCTGGGCTGGCTGGACCCCACATTGCGAACCTCGGAACCAGTGCCCGCTTTTAGGTGCCCACCCTGTTTCGGTGCCTGCTGGACCTGATGAAGGCCGCAGAGGCCGAAACGTAGTTTTTTTACCGCTATATTATAATATTATATAATATTATAATACAAATAAGAATTGGGAGCATGAACGTGGTAAAGTGCATGGCCGGATTTAGCCCAATGAGTGTTTTTTGTGCAAAACGAATGCTTGGAATGGATTCAGAATTATGCTATACTTAAATAATGATGAAATGTGGACTTTTTTGCCTTAAATAGGATGTTAATGGTATGGTCACATATTTTGCTAATAACTCAAATTTCCCCGGGTGTTGAATTTCAATCTTTTAGTATTTAAGGTGTGCTATTACACCTTTAGTCAGAAACACATTGGTAAAGACATTTCTTGGTAACGATTTAGTTTCCAGATTGGTCAAATACCTGATAAAATGCCCTTACTAAGATGACATTTGAATCATAAAAGTTTACATTAAACATTTCTGGGTCTAACATGGGGGCTTCCAGACGCGCGCCTTTGGCATCCAAAGTCTCTGTGGTTGAATGCTATTGGTGTTTGAAATGACAGCGACAGCCTATCAGCTCAAGCCTTCTCTACTACATGCAGAAGAAGAAAACGCACTTGTGCTGCTGTCCTCCTACTACAGGCTAATGCTAATTCCCTCCATTGAGACGGAGAACGTTCTAGTTCGGTGAGTCTATAATATCATCATGTCATTTATAATATGTGTGCTTATTTTAAGCGGACGCGATTGTGTCTGTGACATTAGTGCACTTTGATATACCGTATGCTGCTATGCAGGATTTGGACGGGGGGAGACAACTAACGGCGAACTTTTAGTGCATGGCCGCCATTATACCACCGAAGAAGCGTATCCTATCCGCCCTTCTTCTTCGGTCGATTCTTCTTCTTCTTCTTCTTCTGTTCTCTTCATTCACAGAAGAAAGTAAACACACCGTCGCTAGTACAAGTGCAGGCGTGTTGTTTAGTTGCCCAGAAACCTTACTATGTTAGTTATACAACTACTTGGCTCGGCCAACAACACAGTTGTCAGTAGCTGTTAGCCTACTTAGCTATTAAGCTACAAAGCTGCTGGGGGGGAAACGACATTGGCACAGTGAGATGGCCGTCTGTCTTCTTTCTGCTGGCTTAGCATTGTGCTAAGCTATGCTAACCACTGGGACTGGTAGCTAGTAGCTTTACCAGAGAGAGGTGCTCGGACAGGTTGTCCATACCAAGTAAAACCCGGGTATCAATATTTGTTTGAGGCATGGCATTGTACTGTAGTCCAAATTGGTAATCAGGTAGATGTCATGAGTTTATTGAGAGAAAATACACTGATTATTGGAGTGGCCCCTGTCATGAGTAGTGGAGACTTCCATCATATTATTTGTATCATGTTTTATGATCATGTTTTATTGTATTGGACCCTCCGAGCCTACGTTTTTTCCACATCAGTCCATCTAAGTGACAAAGTGAATCTAAAAATCAGGGTGAAGGATTAATCATTATAACAAACAACGAGTGTACTGACATACTAAGGCCCTGCAGTTAGTTGCCCACTGCTCTATATGAAAACCTTCCATTGAATCCACCCCCAGGTATCAACTATGACACCAAAATGCATTTGATAGTATCCCTCTACCTTTTTAAAGATAAGCTGATATCTTGCATTACTTCTCTACCCACCACCCTGTTATTTGAGCAGAGTGCTTTTTCTGGTGCACTGCAATGTGAGGCTGGGTTTTGGCCTGTGGCCAGTGAGGGAGCGAGGCCAGGCAGGCAGCAGGGGTTGTTTTCTATAGTCTGGCAGCTGATAAGCTTCTTTTTTATTGCCCTAAACTATTGTCTATATACATACATTCATGAATCCACTTGCTCACCGGCTGTCAGTATTGAGCAATGTTTTTATATGGGTTTCTTGTGACCCTACCATTAACATCCTATGGCAGGCAAAAATGTCAAATTTTCCTTATGCTTATGTGACGTGTCAAACTAGGGGGATTTCATGATTCTGAATCCATTCCAAGCATTAGTTTTGCACAAAAACACTCCTTGGGCTAAAAACGGCCATAGACGTCAGCACAAAATTAATGTGATGAGGTCAGCACATTTTAGGCACATTTGGGCAAGTGGCTATGGCGGTTTTTAGCCCAAGGAGTGTATTGGGCTACATGTCACATGCTTCCTAAAGCCATAGGACGTTAATGGTAGGTCACAAGAAACCCCTATAAAATAAATTCTCAATACTGACAGCCAGTCAGCAAGTGGATTCATGAATTGTATGTATATAGACAATATTTTAGGCCAATAAAAAATACTACCGGTATATACCAAATTTCCCACCCGTTCACCTCGGCTGCCGGACTAATAGTCTATCATGCAACACCAGCGGTGAAGCCTATCCCCCCCCCCTATGGGTCCAATAAACAGCAAGCAAATAAAAATAATTGATGCTCCAGCTGAACGTAACACGAAATAGTCAGAGCTGAACTTGGCAACGTCTCGGCTTGATGCATGATGAAAATAAAAATTAGCCCAGGTTTGGCCCACGGTGAGTCATTCTTGTCCATGAGGCTTGAAGCTAACCCTGCACTTTGTGTCTTAACTGTCTGTGCACACACAGGATCATGTATGATGCATTGCATACATGCATGCATGCATGCAGGAGCTCAATCTCCCCAGGAGAGGGCAATGTTCACAGCTCTAACATTCTAAATGGGATGCACTGCTTTGACAGGTCATATCAATATCAACACTGTACTGAGGTCAGGACTTTAAACACATGCTGTTGGTCTTCTAAAGCAAGGGTTCTCAAAGTGAGGTCAGGGGACCCCCAGGGGTCCCAAGCACAATTAGTTTATAGCGTTGCAATCATTTTGAACCACTTTTATCCATTTATAAGTTGGCTGTTCAAAAATAGCAGTTGTACAAGCTTAGCTTGCACATCTTATTGATTTATTTTTTCCCCCTTTTTTTGTTGTTGTAAATATTCCCGTTCAGGGGCATTCCTGGCAAAAATAATTCAAGAGGGAGGGTCCTCGGCCAAATGCGTGCAAATTTGGGGGTCCTTGACGTGTCTGAGAACCACTGTTCTAAAGTTTTAAGGGGTGCAGAATGTATTCATGAATGTTAATGTTGTTCCAATGATCATTAAAGAAAGTGAGGGGCGCTCTTATCATTATAAATGGTAAATGGTGCATTTATATAGCGATTTTATCCAAGGCGCTTTACATAGATTGTGCATTACATTCACACCGATGGCAGTGGAAACCAGGCACGGCACCAACCAGCACATCAGGAGCGATTAGGGCCAGGGGTTCATTTCAGTGTCTTGCTCAAGGACACTTCAACACTAACTGGGGGGGGCCCGCCCGGGTTCGAACTGGCAACCTTGCGCTTACCATCCGGCCACTCGACCCCTGGCTGAGCCACTGCCGCCTTGCATCATCATACATCCCATTCCACAATGTGGTACACACACACACACAGGCACACAAAGCTGGGCATGGGAGGGGCTAGCGCCCCTCAAAAAGACAGTAGATGGGTAAAGCCAGGTTGCATCATCTGCATGACCACAACACCCACACACCTGAGGAGTGAGGGCGCGTAAACACAATTTTCACTACTATTCAAAAAGTAAAGCTTTTTTTTCTTTGTGACATTGGCACTCGTGTACTACTCAGTGTAAGCAGTGATGTAAGTAGGTTTTCAATGTAATGAGTCCCGGGATGCAGGGATGGTCTTTTAGATGAGTCCCAGGGACATTTTATGAGCCCCACCACTACAACGACATTACTGTACATGCTGAGTACAGTAGTGCATCCCGTGGATGCAGAGGCCGTTGTTTTATTGCGTCCCTTAACTAACTGCGTTTTGGGATGCAAAATGCACCCGATAGGCGAAAACTGCAAAGAGAACTGATCTAGAAGGTCACGTGTAGTTTAGCTATTTTAACACATAAGGTGGTAAGGTCCCACCTTACCACCTTATAATTATATTATATTATATTATAATAATAATGTTATGTACATACAATTTATGTAGCGCTTTTCAAGGTACTCAAAGTCGCCTCACAGAACAAAATAATACATTTTATTTAGAAAAATAAAGTATATAAAAAGTAAAAAAAGGTTAGAAACTAAGGTAGACAAACAAAGTTTCGAAGGTGTGTTGCAGCTCTGAATTGTGAGCGGGGAGTGAGTTCCACGGTGAATTAAGGGTCGGCCACTGCGAAGGCACTAGTGTCACCCCAGGTTCGCTTATTAGCCTTGTGGGGTTCCAGTTGGTTGACAGTGCTTGGCCTTGAGGGAGCGGGTGGGGACGTGGTGTTCGACGAGTTCAGAGAGGTAGCTCGTATTGGTATTGATGAAATGCCATCGTACAGTATAAAGGTGCCAAGGTCCCAGTGTGTTGTTGAAACGCCGTCGTACACTGATGTATAAAGGTGCTAAGGTCGCAGTTTGTTGATGTTGGCACGGCTGCAGCTTACCGCTCACCGCTCCAAGAGATGGGTCAAATGCGGAGAACAAATTTTACTGCGGTATACTAACCGCCGGTAACCGGTGTGTGACAAATCGTATGCCTTTGACTGTAAGTCAAGCATAATTGTTGATCTCATCTGTTTAAAGCCACAGTAGGTGGCTCCAGGTGAATGTAGTAATGTTCAGCAACTAAAGACGATAAATATTTTCATGGATAAAAATTAGAATCGTGTGAGAATCTCAATTCTTTGTGGAAGAAAATCGAGATTCACATTTGAGCAAGTTAATTAATATTAACGGGTGGGAGAGGCACGCAGCAAAGGCCACCGGCCTTGGGAATCGAGTGTGGTTTGTGTCTTAACCACTTAGCCATCAGCGCCCCATCAGTGGGTCGATGTGACCCAGCTCTGCCCACGTAGACTTGGTGCCATATGCTCCGTCAGAATACAAATCATTTTATTTGGCAGGCACAGTATGCTGCAAATTAATTAGTCCTGGTGCCATTTGTGCTGTAACAACACGTGACTATATAGTAGAGTAGTCATGAACTAAGTGTGTTCGTGTTATGTAAGTGTGTGAATGCAGGACGTGACATTTCAGAGCAGTGAGCATTCACATATAGGGTTAGAAATTAGAATGCGCCAGCCTCCAAATAGAATGTCCCCTCCCCGGGTCAAGTAAGCACAGACCTACATCTTATCGTTGCTGTCGGGCAGAAACCTCTTATCTCGATTAC
This sequence comes from Protomyctophum bolini, assembly GCF_963924005.1. Classification (NCBI taxonomy): domain Eukaryota; kingdom Metazoa; phylum Chordata; class Actinopteri; order Myctophiformes; family Myctophidae; genus Protomyctophum; species Protomyctophum bolini. The sequence goes on along the minus strand of NC_137868.1, from coordinate 39,856,349 downwards.
ATTTTTTTGTAAATGAATGCCCATACTTGATCATACCACATTAACTACAGCATCGAAACACGAGGCAACGCGTCGTGTTTTGAGCTTGTAGATCTGTTACCTTTGCTATTTTTTGGGGGGGAATTGAATCCTGAAAAGTAACAGTTTTGGACATAATGGGCTTTAATCCTTCCGACAGCGAGACGATCATACAACTGCTGCTTGATGTTTGTTACTCCGTCACATTTACTGTCCAATGATCTTCCTCCCCTGGTCCTCCTCCCGGCAGGTATGGAGAGCTCGTCGGTGTACATGTGCTTCCCCTGCTACCAGGAGTTCAACACCCTGGACGAGGTGCTGCAACACCAGCTGACGTGCACGGCCGAGGCCACGGAGCCTGTCCTGGCTGCGCCCGGAATGACCACCATCAGTGCACCGCTGCGCCACACTCAGGTAATGACCGACCATCATACCGACGCACCGTTGCGCAGCCTCCCAATTCTTTTTGACTGGGGCGAAATGGATTTTGGTTTACATATTAGTCAGTCAATTGGGTTTGTGAAGAGGGGTGGGGCTAGGCCTCCACCACTCTGGAGCTGTCCCTGCGTCACACTCTGTCACATCAACGCACTACTGCGTCACACTCGAGTAGCGGTGCTCACACCCACTCTATGCAGCACTGTTTCACAAACGGTGTGTCGGGGGTCCATCTTTGGGGTCACAGACCGATTTGTATGGTTACATTTTTTGAGTGGTGCAACCACTCCAAGGAACAGCAATGTCCGTGTCCGTGCGCTTATGTGACGTTAACCCACCCATGCGCCTATGTGACTGTCTATGAGCACGAGTATGACTATTAGTACCAGTAGGGGCCAGAAACAGAGAGAGAGAGATAGTGCTGCACTGTTGCCTGCTAATGAGAGAGAGAGAGAGAGAGAGAGAGGGGGGGGAGTTGCACCACTCAGTTCACACAGGTGTGCTTTTTTATTATTATTATTTCAAAATATAAAAAAAATGTTAAACAAAATAACTCAACTTCTCAGCTATTTTCTTTTCATAAATAAACCAAAAGAAGAAGAACTTGGGCCCAGCCTTTGACTCGGCAGAATTGAACAGCATGGTTTGGCCGTTCTCCAAAGGGAGCTCATAATATCTCCTGCCATTTCTCACAAAAATTGTGTGTCTGCTGCACACATATAGTCAGCAAATGATTGATTTCCTGTGATTTAACTCATGAATCCGGCAAAGTTGCCGCAGTCATCTTTCAGGTACAGCAGTAGCACAAATAATGAACTTTCTGGTATTTGTATGCGTCGGTACTAGTATAGCAGTCTCACGTTATATCACCAGCCAATTGCAGCCATGGATCGGCTTTAAGGCCACCGTCCTTGGCCCTGTCACACTGCACGGCCTAAGATGCTTAAGATGAAAGATTAGTTTTTGCCACGTTTACCGGTATGCTGCACTATGGAAAGAAAATGTAACACTAAGACGATGATCTCGGACAGTATGGTGATATTTTCAAATATCAAAATCATACAATATTTATTAGCAAATGCCTCTAGGTATTGTGACTATTGAGGATGACTATTGGTGCTTTCAGAAAATATCCACTAAGTGGATGCAAGGCATTTGACAAAAAAAACCCGGAGCAACCTGCCTAGCAACCTGGGCACAGTAGAGGTATGTGTTTGCCTTCTGCTGGTAGATTTTTATATAAAGCTATAAACCCGCACCGCCGTGGGTTCGGCTATCAAAGGACATTTATGATAACCCGCAGGTCATGGCGATTGGCGACAAGGGTGTTAAGTAGCAGGACGTATAGATAGCATTCATTACAAATTTAGCTGGATGACTGCATAACGTTAATTATTAAAGTAATTCCCATGCTCTGCATAGGCGAGTGTTCGTTGAGTGCTACTGATCATTCGACTGACAGCTAGTCTCAAGCAAGCCTTGAAGGCTCCAGAGACGAACTGGAATGTGCCAGTATGCACTGTAATGTCCTTAACCGTTTCCCAGCCAAAAGAACGTAGCCTGCGTTATTTGTCGGCAACCGACGCTGCCAAAATACGTTGCCTTTCAGTCGATTTAGTCTCTGAAGAGCTAATACAGGCACAGCACGTTCATCTTTTTGTGTTTCCCTCGGTCTCTCAGATCACTTGTTTGCATTCAAAGCGTTTCAATAATGGGAAATATGAGTGCTAGGGAGTTTGAGTGCTTGGCAGCATTAACTGACAAATCTTTTCTTTTGATTTCCCTTTTTACAGTTATTTTGTCTCCCCTTTTTCAACAGCCATATCATAGTCATTATTATGACAATTCTCGATTCCTTGTTTATTCCCGCCTAGACTCTATTCTTGTCACTGCTAACCGCTACAGTTGGTGCTAGGGAGAACACACAGCGCATGTTAAGCCTTGTGCTTAAAGGAGGAGTTCACACAGCAGTAGGAGCACCTTTTACCTATACACAGGTTTAATTTTAGTTTTTAGTTCAATGTTTGTTTTGTAAACGCCATTGACAATGAAGGGAAAATGTGTCTTAATGTGCCTCATTACGTCATATTGTCTCTTTATTGTTAATGGCGTTTAATGTTTGTGTTGGCACCGTTTGTTTTACGTCACCATTACATCACCTAATCAACATGAGTTAGACTTTAATATATCAGCGCCCCTCACTTCACACTTTATTGACTTGTACGCCTCCGATGAGCACCTGGCTGTCTCTTTTTCTCTGCCAGTAGGAGTTGTTGGAATAAGTTCGATCAATTTCACACTCCATGATGAAGCCTTGAGTTCATGGAAATGTTTCAGTTTCATCCCTAAGCCAATCAGTAAATGAGTGGGCCTCCTATCCAGTCTCCTACAGACTATTGACTTGGGAATGCAACAAAAACAGTGAATTCAAGCCTTCGTGGGGCGTGGGTGAACTACTCCTTGAAGCTTTACGCTTTTCATGGTCTTTGGCGTATATTCACCATATAATGCAGTCAGACCGAGCAGATAAAAACTAAATTCTAATTATTGTTCAATTCCCAATGTGATTTTTAAAAGTTCAGGCCCCTTACTTTTTTCCCCCCTTAATTAACAATATGAAGATGAAATAAATCATTTTTCTGTGTCTTTTGGGGGCCTTTTATTTCTGCCAGGGGAACAAACTGCGACACATTTATTAGTATTTGTTTCTCTCTAATGTAAGAAATGTATGCATGCATATGTAAATTCGTTAATTTCGTTTGTGGAACTTGTGGTGCCTTGTAAATTGGGAGAGCCCTGTGGGTTTCCTTACATTATGCATCATATTCAATACGTCGTACAAAGGGAAATATACCGCGTTGTCTATTATAGCCTAACTCTGGGATGTATTCCTCCGGGATCCATTTCATCAGCGTGTCGAGCTTCATTAATTCAGAGTTTTACAAAGAAAGCGGCCTGTGTTTCACAGTCTGAGAGTCCTATAGCCCATTTAGGCCTGACGTAAAAAAAAAGAAAAGACGTTCGCTCTGAAAGAATATACATGTTCAAAGATTTGTGCCGCATTTTTACGATTTTTCAAAAATAGCAGACTTACAAGTTCATGGCGCGCTATGAGCTTTTTCAATAGCTAAATTATTAAAAAGCAAAGATTTTGCACACCTACAGGTGCGTAGGAGAGGGTACGGTGCCCCAAAAATGAACAAGGAACAAACACCCTCAACAACATAATGTTTAAAAGACCAAAAAGGGTTCCCGCCCAGAATGGGATAATGACTCGATGTATTCCATTCTGTTTGACACACTCGTGTCTCGCCTCGGCAGGCTTCGCTATACCTTAATGTCTTTAGCGGTGCCTAACTGCTCCTATGACTGTATGTATACTGTACAGCTCCGTCTCACTGAATTAGAAGATTTTGTAAAAGTTAATTTTCTTCTGTAATATAATTCGAAAAGTGAAACTTTCATATATTCTCAATTCATTGTGCATAAAGTGAAGCATTTAAAACCCTTTTTTTGTTTTAATCTTGATGATTATGACATACAGCTAATACAAATCTCAATGGATTTGAATATTTTACGAGACCACTTTTATTATTATTATTTTTTTGTTATGATAAATGTTGATTCATGGTGTTTTGAATAAAAAGAAAACACCATTGGAGCAAATCTGTGTGCGGACTCTCTTCTCTTCACATCATGACAATAAACATAATGTTTTGGGCCAAACAAAGAATTAGAAAGAAGAGAAAAACTGCAGGTTACAACACTTTTTGTTGTTGTTTTTAATCTTTGTAATTATTTGTTTGGTCCAAAATATTGTGTTTGTTGTCATGATTTGTCACAACTCGAGTTGGCTTTGTACGACGCTTATACGGTCTTTAAATAAATACTTTTTGGTGTGTCCTCCTGGTTCAGGGACACATCAGACAGACAGTGGTGTGTCCTCCTGGTTCAGGGAATCAGGGACACATCAGACAGACAGTGGTGTGTCCTCCTGGTTCAGGGAATCAGGGACACATCAGATAGCGGATTTGAATGTTATAAACCCGTAATCACCAGTAAGTATGTTCTTATTATCTTAAGACCATGGAGCCAGTATGGACATTTCTTACATATCGACGTTGTTTTACGTTGTCAGCCATTGTCCGGCCACATAAGAAAACATAAAGTTTAGCACAGTTTCCAGATGTTTTCGCTTCGGGTACAGTCATTTCACTTCTGCGTATCCTATAGTTGCCTACTTGTAGGTTGTAGGAAATGTCCATACTGGCTCCATTGCATGGTCTTGATAAGAACAAGCTGTATGTTTATGAGTTGATAACATGGGCGTGTATCAGACACAGTGGTGTGTCCTTCTCTTGATGGATCGCTGTATGTCCTTATCCGAGATGAGTCTCCTAAGTGCTATTATGGCTTCCCGGGCGCCATTTACCACCCGTCAGCTGGCATATTACAATCATCCCCACTTCATTAGACAGATTATGACAATTTGTGTCTGCAACATGTGACACTGCTGTAAAAACAGGGGCTATTTATGTTTCAAATGGATGTGGAGAGCTATTACAACACGCACAATCATCTCCCCCCCCGTCTCCTCCCAGATCAGATGTTTGTATTCAGAGAGCTTCAATAATGGGACATATGAGTGCTATTAGAGTCGATGCTTGGTAGCATTTACTGAGAAATCTATAAATGATGAATACAGGAGGTGAAGCTAAGAGTGCTTAATGCTGTTGAAGTGAAACGGTGTTTGCGTTTCCGGGCTACACTTTGACTGAGAATCTGAGAATATTTATTAGAAAGCAACGTTGTGCAGTGATGGGTAAGCGTGGCCAGTGGTGAAAACCAAGTACATTTACTTAAGTACTGTGCTTAAGTTAAGTACATGTACAGACAGTATACATTTGAAAACTTGAAATGGGACCATCTGCATAGTAAGCACTTTCTACTTTTGGTGCCTTCGGTACATTTTGATGCCAATACCTTTTATATCAATGTTCGAATTGAGGACTTTTACTAGAGTAGTTCTCAGATCGGTGAACCAGTATTCTGCAGCGTTTGCTCCATGCGCGCCCCGCCCCTCTAGACCAGAAAGCACGCTGGCTAGGCCAGGCTATTGCAGTATTGATACTTTTACCTAAGTAAAATTGAGTAGCCTACTTTAGTCCATCAGTGATGGTAGCATGCAACAGGCTGCAATAGACTGCTAATTTATTTTTGCATCGCCTGGGCATCATAATTTGATGCTGCTGTGTTTCTCCTCAAACTGTCGATGTGATCGCTCCCCGCGTGAATAAACATGTTCAATCCATCATGTCTCGACGTTAAATCCATCATAGCTGACATGGCATGAGTCATAGCTGTCCCTTTGGTATAAACAGGCTGTTCTTTTTTCATTCGAGGGCATCTTGACCTGCACTTTCTGCATCCTTTAGTCGTTTAGTCAGTCAGTACTTGGGACTCGTCCTTCAGTCGTGCACATAAAACTCCCACATGCAAGGATTTATCTGACATGACGGGGTGGCCAATGAATGGTCCTTCTGTTACCTGGTAACAAAACTTTACCTATACTTAATGCCACCCTTTCCAGGGTACAGGCCGTCGATGAGGGTCCTCCAGAGTTCTCTGTCACTGGCGTTCTTTTCCATCTGCGACCAGGTGGTGCATCCCAGCCTCTTGGCGTCTGCCCGGAGATCCCTCTGCCAGGTGTTTTTGGGGCCAAGTTCCAAGTCAGAGCCTGTCTGCAGGTCTTACATTCCATGTTCCAAATGGCAATGCTTTTCCTGGTTGAGAGAAGGAAGGGGGGGTCGGTCCTGCGGCTTCCAGGGGGCTCCTGGCTTTCACCACCTAACGTCATACGCGTCCTCGAGCTGAAGAACTTCTCTCTCCCAGACTAGTGCCCAATTCTCTTTCTGTATCCTTGTCGTCGTTTCTGAAACAAACGGAAAGTGTTTTACGGGGTGGGGTTGTTGGGGCCCCCAACCCCCAACCTAGAGGACCGGGTGCTGCTTTTTGTGTCCGACCTCTACTCTAAAACCTGCCCGGCATGGTTGAACCTGCTGAGGGTATATGAGCCCCCCTCCGGCATAGCCTTCTAGTGTTTAGTCTGAACAAGTCTGAGAGCAATGATTCTGACTGAAAAATTACAGATGGCCATTTGTTATTCCAAATATAAATAAATAAACAGTACAGGTGGTTACTATAATTGTAGAGGGTGTTTTGACTGAGTGAGGAACAGAGGAACACCGATATCTTCTATAGTGTTTAGTCTGAACATTAAGTCTGAGAGCTATGATTCTGACTGAAAAATTACAGATGGCCATTTGTTGTTCCAAAATAAATAAGCATTACAGGTGGTTATTATAATTGTAGAGGGTGTTACGACTGAGTGAGGAACAGAGGAACACAGATATCTATAGTGCTTGTCTGAACATTAAGTCTGAGAGCAATGCTTCTGACTGAAAAAGTACAGATGGCCATTTGTTATTCCAAAAATAAATAAATAAACATTACAGGTGGTTACTATAATTTTAGAGGGTGTTACGACTGAGTGAGGAAAGGAGAGATATCTTATGCAGTGTAGTTAAGTGAATCATTATGTAACTCGTGATCTATTACTCATATTTTAACACCACAGTGGGTTTAACCCATGTTGGGCGGGAACCCCTTTTGGTGTTAGCATTATGTTGTGCTTTAGCTATTGAAAAATAGCAGATCTACAGGCTCATAGCACGCCACCGAGTGGCACACTACGAGCTTGTAGCTCTGCTATTTTTGAAAAATCGAAGAACGACTGACATAGAAACATAGCTTTTTCAGAAAAATCAAACAGACATTTTTTTTAATCTGATCTCAGGTCAAAATGGCACATACCTTCTTAATTACTGTACATGCTTATTTGTTTGGGGGGGGGGGGGGGGCAATTATTTTGTTTACCTTTTTTTTTTTTTTTTCACCCAATTTAGTCATAGCTCCTATACGGTGGGTTCCAGGGAAAGAGCACAGACAACCACATCTCCTCTGACACGCGTTACGTCAAGGTTATTTTTATTCCTGACATTGAGGAGTTTCACTGGGAGGAGGAGGAGGAGGAGGACACAATGCATACGGATGAATACGCTTCGTTATACCACCCCGCTGAAGCAGTAGCGACAGCTCCCCCTCCCCCCTCCTCCACACCCACAAACACGGCCGGCAGTCGTTGTGTGTGTGGATGGTCAGACCAGGGGGCACTGTGGAGGATTCATATTATGCAACTATTGTACAGTTCTTGTTTTATTTGTATGTTTTTTTTTTTGTGTGGCTTTCGCAATTATTTCATATAGAGGGACAGACAGTAGGCTGACAGGAAAGGGGGGGGGGGGGGGGGGTGACATGCAGTAAAGGCCGTCGGGATCGGGAGTCGAACCCGCGGCACACTGCCAGACTTGGACTACCGGCCAAGGTGCCTGGACCGCTGAGCCACGGCCCAGGCCAACTATTACACAGTTCTGACCAAGCAATCTGATTGGTAAAGCTGGCTCTCCAGCTGTCCTCAAATGTGCATGACGGCACACCTATAGCCGTTCTCAAATATAAGACGTGGGGATGTTAACAACTAATCGTTAATCGATGAATCGCCATTAAGAGATTCTTCAATTAAACTTAACAGTTAATTAATTGAAAATTGGGCGGTTTTCTGTGAATGTAATGCTGTGGCCGTGGAATGCACATGTGGGCGGGTTAAAAAAAGAAAAGTGCCCCCCCCCCCCCCCACCTTGGTAGTTGGTAGCCACAGAAATGTCTCTGCTTTTGCACGTGATGTGACGGACAAGACAGTGCCCGTTTCATTACATTTTATACCTCATACAAAGATGCCATAGCCTGGCTCTGTATCAAATAAATATTTGTATTATTACATATCAGCAAAATCAACCAACTGGTTAATCGATCGATATGGTTATCAATGATCAACTAACGAATTCATTGATAATTTGCCTAATCACTCAATGGGCCTAATCAAAATATACACAATTTTAACTGCTGTTGATGTTAATCCTCAGTTGATTTGCCTGTGTACTAGAAGCTCCTCCCACTCTGACATCCTCATTGGCTCTGCTGGTCAGACGGTGTCTCGGTGACAGCGCCACGATGGATTTACTTAGAAGTTTAAAATGCATGTAATAAATAAGTAAATCGGTCTTAAATGACATTGTGCTAACCAACCAGTGAAGTTTAGTTTCTCTGTGTGTGTGTGTGTGTGTGTGGTATTGAAACACGGTGTAAGCACCTCTTTCTTGACTGCAATAATGAGGGACCGTAGAGCACGCCCGATTGTGTAATGTGACTTAACCCATTCTGACCTGAGATCAGATTCATACGAGGTTTCCACTGGACACACACTGGTCTGATTAACCCATTCTGACCTGAGATCAGATTCTAAAAATGTCAGTCGTTCTTTGATTTTTCAAAAATAGCAGACCTACAAGCTCGTAGCGCGCCACTTGGTGGCGCGCTACGAGCCAAAATGGGTTCCCGTTCAGAATGGGTTAATTCTCGCGCGGGGGCGGGCAGGAACTTTACCCCGGCACCGCCCGATCGGCGCTTAATTACATTCTGGCGTTCATATGCGGCTATGGAGTTTATAGCCACACATGAGCCCAACTTATGTTTAATCAGTGATTGGGTTCGTGGGAAAAGGGCACTCTACGCCGACAGTGAACACCGCCCCGTCTCCCGGTGCCCTTTTCGTAATGGATAATGAATAATCCTGTGTATCTATCTGCCAGAAGTCCCCTTTATTAAATGTGCTAAAAATACTCATGTATGACCTTAACTGGACGAGAACACCTTTTTGGTGTTTTAAGCACTTTTATACTTTAGCTGTTGGGAAAAAATAGCAGATCTACAAGCTCGGCGCTTGTAGATCTGCTATTTTTGGAAGAAAAAAAACATTGAATATATTCTTTCAGAGTAAACGTTTTTAACTCAAATCTTTGCTTCTGGGGGGTCCCTGGAACCTCATATTTACAGATGGGTGTTGGCGGCCAATTACATACATTTGTGGGGGTCCTTGACATGACATAGAAACATGGGGTTTTTCAGAAAACTGTCATTATTTAGAAGACATTTTTTTAATTTCGACGTCGAGCATAAATGGGTTAAAGGCCCCGGAGTTTTGCCAGTGGTTCTTTAACTGCATCAGTTTACACTGTGCGCTTTCAGCGGGTGTATGTAAACTAGGCTCTGTTAGTCAACACCATGTCTACACAAATTATACATTAGAGGCTGAGTAAATAAACCATTTTGCAATTCAAATAAAGCATGAATTATTACTCAGCGTGGCGCTCGGAAACAAACAGCTCCCGCTCGCCACCCACACGCGGTGTCCCGACTGCGCCATAAATCTAGAACAGTGAAACAAACGGCCCCTGCTATTAGGCCATTGTTATGTGAGACACGTTGGTTCGCTCTCGAACGAGAAGCCAGGCGTCTTTAACCTCGACCTTGAAAGTTGCCGCGTCCATCCATTTTGGACGGAGGCGAAACTTGGACGTGAAACCACAGGGAGTGACCCCTTTCTGCAACCCTGAAAGTCCTGCTGATATTTATCGGCGGGGGCCGGGTCCATGGATTCCTTATCTAGCTCCTGTCTGGACCAGTGCCTCGGAGGAGCCCCTGGCTCCCGAACGCGTGCTCTCATTGACCTCACTGCTGCACCATTAACATGGAATTCTCATCCCTCATCCGCCAAGCCGGCGCGTTGGAGAGGGAAGAAAAAATAAACTCCTGTTCCAGGTTGAATCGACTCAACCCCCATTATGCACAGCAGCCACTATCGAGAGTCTGGGTACCGAGGCTACTGTTTTGTTAAGCACTGCACTGCTCTGCTCCGTCTGCATCACAAGAGGCACATTAGTTTTTATGAAGGAAAAAAAGCAAAAGGGTGACGAAGTGGATCATCAAATGTGGCTTATTGAGCGGTGCCTTACCCATTTAGACCCGAGTTAAAAACATTCACTTTGAAAGAATATATATTCATAGATTTGCGGCACATTTTAGCGATTTTTCAAAAATAGCAGACCTACAAGCTCGTGGCGCGCCACTCGGTGGCGCGCTATGAGCTTGTAGATCTGCTATTTTCCAATAGCTAAAGCATAACATAATGTTTAAAACACCAAAATGTGCTAACCACTCCAATGAACATCTATGTAGCGGGGGGGGGGCAATCTGTTGAAATTGTGCAGCGTGGACGTGTGTGTCTATGTGTCCCTATGTCTGTTTACGCAGCATACCAGTCATACACACACTGCACCGCTTAGTTCACGCGGTTGGGTGTGATTCTGTTTCCTTCATCTCTTTTCCTTTGTCCCAGCAGGTGTTCAGCCAGCTAATAGCTCCCGCCGAGTCTGTCGTGGCCGCCGCCATCCAGACCCAGTCGGCGGCGGCGGAAGCCTCCATGAAGAAAGCGGCGCCCGGCGGCACCAGGCTGCACGCCGTCGGCAGCGTGGCCGTGTCGGACCAGCCCCGCATCCTCTACCAGTGCGGGGACTGCGACGAGCTGTTCAAGAGCCTGGACCAGTGGCAGCAGCACCGCAAGGAGGGAGCGTGTCTTCAGGTCGACGCCACGGCGTCCAGACCGGACGACGCGGAGGAGGAGGAGACCGGGCCGGAGGTCGAGGTCGATCCCGAAGCCGAGGGTCGGTCGGAAGCGGAGCCCGATGAAGCCCAGGTGGAGGTTAAAGTTGAACCGGGGACCGTGTCGTCGTCGCTGCCGGGCCCTGATATGGAGGAACCGTCGACGGCACAAACCGGATCTTCAGAACTACCTGTCCCCGACGAAACGGAATCTTCGGAACTGGCAGGCCCCGACGTGACCGGGTCTTCGGCACAGCCAGACGCCGATGACGGCGTATCTTCGGCACAACCCGGCTCCGACGAGACCGGATCTTCAGCACAGACGCCGGCGGAAGCCGTACCGACGGCAGAGACCAATCAGCAGTCTGCCAAAGAGGCCTCCGCGGCAGAGAGCTCCTCTTCGGCTCAGAACTCCTCGGAACCCCCGGACGCCGGTAACAACCAGGACGCGGAGGAGGAGGAGGAGACCTCAACGTACCGACGGCGAGGGCTCATCAAGAAGGTGAAGCCCGACCCGGTGCTCCTGTGCGTGGACTGCGGCTCCAGCTTCTCCATCGTGTCGGAGCTGGTGGCCCACCGCAAGAGCCAGCACGGCCTGGAGGAGGCGCTGCACCGCTGCCTGATCTGCGGGGAGAGCTTCCTCAACACCACCCTCTTCCTCTACCACCGCAAGCAGCACCGCGTGGGCGCGGCGACGGAGATCGTAGTCGGTCCCCCCGGGGGGGAGGAGGAGGACTGCTCTCAGAGCAACGGTCTAAAGGACAAGGAGGACGCCATCGACGCGCCTACCTTCACCCAGTCCGAGTCGTTCCTGTGCACCCGCTGCGGGGAGGACTTCGGCGCCGAGAGGTCGCTGGCCGCGCATCGCCGGGACACGCACGGCCTGGACGAGGTCCTCCACCGCTGTGAGCAGTGCGAGCAGGAGTTCATGAACACCACCCGCTACCTGTACCACCGCCGGACGCACCGCACCACCACCCCCGCTACAGGCCCCCCCGGGGAGGAGGGGGAGGCTCTCGCTGACCTTCAGGGTAGCCCCAGGAAGAGACTGCTCTCCCCTACGTCGTCTGAGTCCATCTCACCCTTGCCTAAGCGAGGCAGACCACAGCACTCGGGCAACAGTCCAGTCAAAGGTAGGTGCTGTCACCGTTACAAAATGAAGTTGACGATTCATTGTCACACAAATAATTGGGATGAACGTTTTTGTTTTTGTTTTTTTGTTTATTGAATGGATCCCCATTAGCTGACTCCGGGGCGACAGCTAATCTTCCTGGGGTCCATATAAAATACATACAAAAAGTACATGAATACATAATTACAATTTATTCTATAAAAATGAAATGCAACATAATAAGAATAACATTATGGTCATGTGGTCAGCTGTAACAAGTGTTCTTTTAAAGCATATTTGAAAGATAATTCATTTTGTGTTATGTTAATGTGAGGTGGTAACATGTTCCAAAATGATTTTATATATATTATTATTATATATTCAGGAGGTTCGTTTTTGGAGCAGGGAGTGATAAATGACAGAGTACTGGTGTTATGATTATGTCACTTGATTTTAATAACTGTTTGAAGAAGTAATCTGGTGTTTAATTAGAAATTATGCTTCTAACAAACATGAGGACACTGCAACAGAGTTTGTTTTTAACAGATAACCAGTACAGGCGTTTATGCATATATTCAATAATTGTAGAACAATGAAGTGCCAGTCTGGCACTTCATCAAAATAATTGTGATTATCTAAAATAATTGCGATTAGGCGAGTCTTATGTAATGACTGTGACAGGCCTAGTCAAAGTGTGTGTTCAATCATTTTCACATTGATTACACACAGAGGGCTGTCCTCGGCTAAATACATTCTTCTAATGTAATCAATTAATCTCGGGTCATTTAATCGACAAATCTGTAAAATGGTGTTGTGCCACAATACTGTCATGGAGAGACAGACCAGCCATTTCAGGTTGAGTGAGGTTGAAAACTGAACGTTCTAATGTTGATTACACAATGACTACTCGATATAGAAAGTATACAGACTGGAAGAATGAAAAGGTTATATATTGTTTTCATTTATCATGGAAAATATATACTAATGACATCTTGGTATGATCAAACTAACTGGAAAAGGAGGTCCAAGGCACTCTGTTGCAGTCATGAGGTATAAAAGGCCTTTTTTATTAAATGGCACCAGCTCGGCAAAGAGCATTAAAAAACGACCAACACATTTCTGCTGTCAAGCCTTCGTCAGGGTTAGGCTAATCGGTTATTCAACTACTGTATGAGTAGAAAAAAAAATCTGATTTGAACTCCTGGGGGGGAAGAAAAAGTCAAAATAAGCAAAAGGCGAAAACGCAAACAAACTGTGGCCTCTACAGTCTACACTCTACTACACCAACATAGTTACACACTGAATTGGCTAAGGATCAAATCCCTCTCCGCTGCAGAATTTCCACTTCTTAATCATATTTCTGCTTGCTTTCACTCGCCTGACCACCTCCAAAAAGCAATACAAAACAAAACAACACATTTGTTATGTTATACAGGGTACATTTTCTCAAATCATATATATCACCAGGCCAGTGCACCATGCACATACACATACCCTTGTATGTGTGTAGTTTGTTGCGAATGCAGTGAGCACTAACTATGAGACCTAGCAGAACATGTCTGTCTGTGCGTGTGTGTGTCACGCTGTAACACCACCCGCCCGCGCAGCTGTATCACACACAAAACACACACACACACACACACACACACACACACACACACACACACACACACACACACACAAACGTAACAAAACTTTAAAAAATATATATTCAAAATAAACTTCAAAAATACGTAAAAAGAAACGCACGCACGCACACATACACACACTAAAAAAATTACTTTAAAAAACACCACTACATTTACAAGCTGCGTTCGCTTCACGCGTCTTACAGTACTTGTATCTCTGATGTTTTGCTCAGACGAGCTGAGGGAAGCGGAAGCGGACCAGGACCGGGACTCCACCAACCTGCCTCCCCCGGCCAAGCTGCTCCAGGACTGGGCTCGGACCTCCCTGCCCCACGTGTGTCCTCACTGCGGGAAGACCTTCACGCGCCGGGTCTTCCTGCGAGCGCACGTCTTCAGCCACACCGGAGAGAAGCTCTTCACATGCAAGGTGAGCGCTGCGTGGAGACTGGAAAGTAACGTATATTATCCCACAATTTTGCAACCCATTTTTTCACCCAGTGTCAATTAACAGGTCGTTTCGAGGAAGCAATCTGATTGGTTGAAACGGCTTCTAGCCGTGGGTTAAACCAGCACCATTCACCACCTAATCAAAACAAAGAATTCAGCTGCTCTGTTCTCCCAGAGCGCTAGCAAACTCAGTGGCTAGGCTAGCTAGTTTCTTGGGACATTTGTGGTCGTAGTGACTACATCTGTCATTAAAAACATATATTCTTTTCTGCGATTTTCTTAGTTTTAAGGGTAACTGACTGTTGTAGAATTGCAATATTACACTTGAGGGTTTGGTTTAAATGTAATCCTGGGCGCTACACTTCCTCTGCCAACCTGGGGGGGCAGTGGACTGACCTCATGCTTCCTTCTATGCATGAGGAGTCCAAGCTGCTTCTTTTCACATGACAGGTGGGAGTTTCCCCGGCCGGACGTAGCGCATGGAAGGAACACGTTATTCCAACCAGTTCCTTTCCCCTCCATCAGGCAGCTGGCCAGGGGGGGTAGTTTAGAGACCAGGATTACAGCATGTTTTTTGTGAGGGTAACTACCCCAGAGGACACGAGGAGAACATGCAAACTCCACACAGAAAGTAACATGCAGTACTTAAGTACTGCATGTACTGTAAGTAAATACAATTTTGCAGTTTAAGTCCTTTTTTACTTCTACTCCACTACAAAATATTGTACTTAATGTCCACTACATTTATTTGAAAACATTTAGTTACTAGTTACATTATAGATATTCTTATGACAAAACATACAGTAACCACTTCAGCCCTATTATTCAGCCATATATACATTTTGCCCTTTTGAAATGCGTCGCATAGCGACACATTTTGAACTTGTATAGTTCGGCTATTTTTTTTTAATATACCGGTATATATAGATTAGAAAACTTGAAATGAGATATTCTGCATAACGACTCCTCTTACTTTAGGTACTTTAAGTACATTTTGATGCCAATACTTTTGTACTTTTACTCAAGTACATTTTGAATTCCAGACTTTTACTAGCATTTCTAATTATATTGCAATATTGATACTTTCACTCAAGTAAGACATTTGAGTACTTTCTCCACCACTAAAGGTAAGTAGTGACAACCAGAAGCCCCCCCCCCTGCCCCCTCTGCTCTGTAGCTAATTAGCTTTGATGTGCACATCACCATGCAGGTGTGACACGTGGGGACTTTGATCTTGGCGACGCGTTACAGCGGATGTTTTTAGCGGGGCTTTCGATTTGACACGGCCTCGTTCTCGTTATATTTAATAGATTTGCAGGGTTTATTTGCTAGGCTTACTTGTCGTGTGCTCTGTTTGCTGCTTGGGATATTTGGATCGATGCACCGAGGGCAGATTCAATACGAGGCAAGCATATTAAGATTCCTATGTTCCAAAGCACTAAAAAATAATTTCCCACTAGAATGTATTGATCCCAAGCTGTTAAGTGTTGCTTTGTCAACACAAGGACTTAAACTGCAGTGCTTATACACTCCATTTGAAAGGCATTATTTAGTTTTAATCTTAGGCGGTCAGCCACTTTGTACAATACATTATTAAAATTGTAGTCCTTTTGGAATGAAGCTCTTGAAACATTCCTTTAGTGTGGCTAATTGAGTGTATTGTGTGAATATACTATGACTACTACTATGAGCACCCAAAATATGTGCAGAGTTTGGGTTTTACATGCATTGCATTTGTATTGCTGAAGAGAGTAGTATTACACCGTTTCAGTACAAAATACTGTTCATGCCACACAAAGTTTTAAGTTGTACAACAGTGTACAACTGAAGAGCTGAACCCACAGAGGAAGACAGAAGGAACATAGTTCAGTATTGCGGTTGTTGTTTTTTCTCCATCGTACTGTGCAGGTGTGTAAGAAGTCCTTCACCAACTCCCAGAGCCTCCTGCGACACACCATGAACCACACCAACCACAAGCCGTACCACTGTGACCAGTGTGGGAAGAACTTCACCCAGGCCCCCAACCTGAGGAGACACCAGCTCACACACGCCCCCGGGCACCCGCCACGCAAGCGCGGACGCAAACCGGTACGCTTTAACGAAAAGTATTTATTGACTACTTTCTTTGCCCCGCATTTTCATGTTTTTTAACCCATTAAGAGGAAAATGTGCACAGCACGCCAGTCCTTGTGTGGTGCCAACGGGAAATATACTAATAATCAAAAAATGTATAGCCACGCACTCGTAGCTAATGCCAAAAGTTTATTGGTTTATTAGAGACCAACGTTTTGGACAGACAAATTGCCGTCTTCAGGGTGACCAATTAAGACCTGAGGCTGATACTACAAATGTCTTCTAAATACTAACAGTTTTCTGAAATGCCTACGTTTCTATATCGGTGATATTCAAACCTTTTCATGTCAAGGACGACCCCCAAAATATGATGCAGTTGGCCGCGGACCCTCATCTCGAAATCTTTTGTTACCAGGGAACCCTAGAAGCAAAGCTTTGAGTTACAAATGTTCACATTAAAAATATATATATTCAAAGATTTGCACAAATTTTCACGATTAAAATAAATAAATGGCACATCAGCTATTTTTTTGTAGCCACAGTTTAATATAATGGTTAAAGTGGTTAAAAGCTAAGTGACACAGAAGCGTTCCATGTCTTGGGTTGTTAATCAATGTATTAATTGATTAAATATGTCTCTGTGGTCTTTCTCTCTCAGCGGGTGTACACGTTGGACAGCGATGGATCCACTCATCTCTTCCCCTGCACCCACTGCCCGTCCCGCTTCAACACCGAGGACCAGCTCAATCACCACAAGTGAGGACAGCTTTGCTAACCGTATAGATTCAGAGTGTTATTTCTTCCACTCCCATCCGTTTGTTATTATGGCTACACATCTTTTTCCTTTTTTGACCATTTTAAGCACCCGTATAGCATGGCAGGATGTTGTGGACAACTGGTTTGAGATTCGCTCACAAGACGACCGTCTCAACCAATCACAGCAACCGTGAACGTCTTTTATCGAGGAATCGCGACACTGGCTTATCCCATTCAGGCCTGACGTCGAAAATTTTAAATAAACGTTTTCTAAATCATGACAATGTTCGGAAAGATTTGAGGCACATTTTAACGACTTTTCAAAAATAGCAGACCTTTGAAATAATAATAAAAAAACAAATTTGAGAAACAAAAAATAAAGGGCCCCATAACAACGTGCCCACGACCCACAAATGGGTCCCGACCCACTGTTTGGGAACCGGTTCTTTACGGTATACAGTAGTAACACAAAGAAACACCAGTCAATCAAGGGTTGGGGGAGCAATCTTGTTTACAGGTGTGTAAGTCCATTTAGAGCACACCCAGACCAGCCCCATATACAGGATTTAGATAAACCAACACGCTCTCTCTCTCTATCTCGCCCCGAGTAGCTAGCTGCGTCAACTGAGCCGTGTCAGTCCACTGAGCCATGGCCTTTAAGCTGTATGTTAAACACACACACACACACACACACATCGGTACACGCACACACACACACACACACACACCAACACGGGGCACACGTCGTCATGCATGCCAAGCCATACGCCTCCTCGTTTCTCTGAGATGTCTGGGGTGCCCTTGAGCCCCGCGTAGCCTGCTATAGATGATTGACGGGCAGAGGGCCCAGGTAAATTAGGATGATGGCGCTAAGTGTCCGGGACAGCGGAGAGCATGAGGGAAGTGTCGCTGACACCGGGGTGACAAAGACACAGAGAGAGAGAGAGAGAGAGAGAGAGAGCATCACTGACACTGGGGTGACAAAGAGAGAGAGAGAGAGAGAGAGAGAGAGAGAGCATCACTGACACTGGGGTGACAAAGAGAGAGAGAGAGAGAGAGAGACTATAGGACTGGCTTGTCACTGATCCCCCTGAACCAACAGGAGGGCGTGCTCTGTGAGCCAATGAACTGTTGCCCTTGAGCCGTCGCTCTCAGTCGCTAGTTATGGGCTTGAATGAGGACGTCTCTGTGTGTGTGTGTGTGTGTGTGTGTGTGTGTGTGTGTGTGTGTGTGTGTGTGTGTGTGTGTTCAGGGTGCACGTATCGTATCTACCATCTCCCCTTTACTCATTAGAGGATATTTGGCTGGGTAAAAAGAGGTGACCCCCGCAGATGCAATTTTAATTCTCCCAGGCTGTCTCGGGGTCCGACTTGTGTCGTCCCCCCAACCACTGAAATATTGATCGCTATTGTCTAGTAAAACGGCATGGCAGAGTAGTGAGGGAATAACCCCAGGCCCAGACCCTCTCCTCCACGCACGTCTCCCCCCCCTCCGCGGATAATCTCTGGCATCGCCCTTCGCATAGAGGCCTCTCGCGCGGTTAAGTACTTTACAAATCCATTATACCTGTAGCCGTGTGCCATACATAATACATGGGAGAGGAATGTATTTTTCCAAGCGGAGCATTTTTGTTTCCATGCGCACCGTGTCTACCGATTTACTGCAGACTCTTCCAAATAGGAGCCGATCGGAGCGGGCAGCGAAACACACAACCTCCGATGCCCCCCCCCCCCCCCCCCCCCCCCCCGACCAATCCATGTCTGCTCTCACTGTGGCAGTATGGATGTATCGAGCGGAACGTTATGTGATGGATAAATATAGTCTTTTATGCCCTTTTCTCTCTCTCTGACTCACCCTCCTCCTCCTCCTCCTCCCCGCACTGGTTCTTTTTTTTATTTTTATCTCCGGTTATTATGTACAATACATGTGGCTAATACCCCTTATTTAACCCATTTTGACCTGGGAACGATTCTGCAAATGTCTTCTAAATCCTGACTGTTTGTTTTTTTGTTTTTCTATGTCAGTCGTTCTCAGACACTTTCATGTCACTTTTCACGATTCTTCGAAAATAGCAGACCTACAAGCTCGTAGCTTGTAGATCTGCTATTTTTCAATAGCTAAAGCATAACGTAATGCTAACACCAAAAGAAGGGGTTCTCGCCCAGAATGGGTTAACGTGAAGCAGAGCTAAGCATATGTGAATAATAATAATCCCCCAGACAAACGAGTGGCAGCTTATACAGCAAAACACACAAGTTGTTTTCCTCTTTTTAACGGGGGATTAAACCATTTAGGCATGACGTCGAAATAAATAAGAAAGTCTGAAAGAATATATGTTCAATTTTCAAAGATTTGTGCCGCATTTTCACGATTTAAAAAAACATAGCAGACCTACAACCTCATAGCGCACCACTCGGTGGCGCGCTATGAGCTTGTAGATCCGCCTAAAATTGGTTAAACGTGTCCTTGAAGTAGGGAAGGCGGCGTCTTGCGGTTTCCTCCCTAGTAGATGTTTTTTTTTTTGAGTGGTGCAACCACTCCAAGGAACAGCTGTCCCTATGTCCCAACCTATGTGACTATGTCCCGATGTTTAGAGTACCAGTAGGGGCAAAAGTGTCGCTGTTGTGCCAGAAACACAGAGAGAGAGAGAGAGAGATAGTGAACCTTATGTCCTACTGTGTGCTATTAATACAACAGTGATACATTTACACATTTCTGTTTAGTTTTTTTACCCAGCAACAGAGAAAAAAATAAAAATCACTCCCGTGTGAACTGAGTGGTGCAACTCCCCTCTCCCCCTGCCCCCCTCTCTCTCTCTCTCTCTCTCTATCTCTATCTCTATCTCTATCTCTATCTCTCTCTCTCTCTCTCTCTCTCTCTCTCTCTCTCTCTCTCTCTCTCTGTAATTAGCAGACAACAGTGCAATACTATCTCTCTCTCTGTTTCTGGCACAACAGCGACACTTTTGCCCCTACTGGTACTCTCTCTCTGTAATTAGCAGGCAACAGTGCAACATCATCCTCTTTTTCTGACGTGTGTGTGTGTGTGTGTGTGTGTGTGTGTGTGTGTGTGTGTGTGTGTGTGTGTGTGTGTGTGTGTGTGTGTGTGTGTGTGTGTGTGTGTGTGTGTGTGTGTGTGTGTGTGTGTGTGTGTGTGTGTGTGTGTGTGTGTGTGTGTGTGTGTGTGTGTGTGTGTGTGTGTGTGTGTGTGTGTGTGTGTGTGTGTGCCACAGACTCCTCCACACCACCCATCCGTTCCCGTGCCCAGAGTGCGGCGTGGCCTTCAAGCGCCGGAAGGAGCTGGACCTGCACTCGCTCGGTCACCAAGGTCAGAGTTCAGGGGTCAGACTCGGCACAGCATGTGACATTTTGTCTCCTCCTCGACGGCCCCAAAAAAGCGTGGCGCGTATCAGTCGGGGCCTCCTCCGTCCCATTTGTCCATATGGAAGATCGGCTATTTTCAAATGGCCGAAATAGGGCAAAAGTGGTTAATGTATGTTTTGTAATCCAAATGTACAGAGTAACTAAAGGTGTCAAATACATGTATTGGAGTAAAAGTACAATATAGTAGAAGTAAACTTACTGAACATTTGATATTCAGTATTTTAGCTGTGACGTGAGCGCCCCCTCCTGAGATACTGCCGGGTCCTACTTTTGTGTCACTTTTGTGTCCCCATAGAGTTATACTGTGACGCTCTGTCGGACTAAATCTGAGACGAAAACAACCATGAAAGTCTCATTTTACCGCTTTCCTCGTGATTATTATTATTATTTATTTATTTTCCCCACGTCACGTTCACAGCTTTTGATGTGCGTCTCTGTTTAGTGCAGAGGCGTTCGGGTAAGGATTAACGAAGGTATAAGAACCAGACGACGCGGAAACTAAAGTATACGCATCGCGGAATCCAGAAGCCGGGCTTTCAAAAGCACTCGCTTAGTTCTTAATGGGAAGCCATTATAAATATGATGCTCCCCATCACTTTGGCTTACAGTGAATTGCTATTGATTGATGCAAAGCCTGCAATAAATGGCCTCCTCAGTTGTCCCTGCGGTGGCCTACCTTGTTTATCCCATTGAGACCTGGAACGCATCTGTGTCGCCTCGTACACTATAGCTTTTAACCACTGTAACTTGAGCTGTTGAAAAAATTGCAGCTCTACCAGCTCGTAGTGCCGCGCTAGAGCTGCTATTTTTTTTTTTTATTGTCGTGGGCGCAAATATTTGAATAATATATATCTTTCACAGCGAACATTTGTTACTCAAACCTTTTCTACTTCTGGGGGTTCCCTCCCTGGTGTACAAAACCTTTTCAGATGGGGGGGGTCGGTGGCCGAATACAGATCATTTTTGAGTCGTCCTTGCCCTGAAATAGTTTGAGAACCCTGACTGACATTATGAAAACATATAGGGTTCTTCATCAGAAAACTGTCATGATTCAGAAGATGTTTGTAGAATCCGGTCTGCGGTCTCAATGGCTTATTATGTATACGTCTATGGGTTGTACGTGCCCCCCCCCGCGCGCATCGAACACATTAGGTCAATGAGGTACCATTGATCCTCTGTCCCATGTGGAATGAACGGACGGACGGACGGACGGACGTACGGACGGACGGACGGAGGAGGAGGAGATAAACAAATTGGGTCAAACACGTTGATGCTTGCTTTTAATCAGGTGGGGCCTCATTAACCTCGAATGGGGAAGGGGAGGGGGGTGGACGGGACAGCATCTCGCGTCAGGGGGTCGGACGAGGTTTGAGGAGGAGGAGGAGGAGGAGGGGTGGGTGGGAGGGGGGGCTATGGTTTTGTAGCCCTCCTCCTCCTCCTCCTCTGTGGGAAGATGATTGGAGGAGATTGATCCATGAATCAATCCAGGGCCATAGGCTGAGATCATCCTTATTAGAGGTCTAAATGGAAGCTCCCACCAGGGAGCTGACTGGTTGGAAAGATGCCTACATACGACAGGCTATACTCCGGTGGAATGGAATGGTTCTCTAAAGGGATCTAACATGTTATAGGCTTACGTCGACAACAATTGTTGTCGCTATCTACCCTGCACTGTTTTGTTTTTTTTAGCTGGTTTGCTGGAATTCTCTTTTTATTTTATTTTTTTAACGATAAAACAGTTGACTGATATGGCTAAAACTATATGGAATTGTATTCAAACGACTATGAACGAACACACACACACACACACACACACAGACACAGGCTGCAGACATATTTAGAAGTGTGAGCTGCATGTGGATGTAAATACTTGAATCACTTCAGACCTAACTCTATGGTTCAGCTCAGCACAGGGACGGGTCAAAATGTGCAGCTAAAAAAATTATTACATTGTAAAAAATTATCCGATCTACTAGTACATACAAACTCCACTGGTGCTACTGGTGTTGTGGGAGGCTGCAGCTCAGGAGAATACATCAACGTATGTTTTGCAGCTCCAGATTTATTTATTTATTTATTGGCCAAAAAAGGTCTCTTTTGATAGTAAAGTTGCACCATCAACCTATAGTGTTACTGTTAAAAGCTTTGGCCAGTTTGAAATGCCCAGATGATTGGGTATGGATTATTTTCCACAACACTTTGTGTGTGTGTGTGTGTGTGTGTGTGTGTGTGTGTGTGTGTGTGTGTGTGTGTGTGTGTGTGTGTGTGTGTGTGTGTGTGTGTGTGTGTGTGTGTGTGTGTGTGTGTGTGTGTGTGTGTGTGTGTGTGTGTGTGTGTGTGTGTGTGTGTGTGTGTGTGTGTGTGTGTGTGTGTGTGTGTGTGTGTGTGTGTGTGTGTGTGTGTGTGTGTGTGCTCGTTCATAGTCGTTTGAATACAATTCCATATAGTTTTAGCCATATCAGTCAACTAAATTAATTTAAGTAATTCTACAGTTTATTTAGGCAACAAAAATGTTTTGTCGGTGCCTTGTCGACGCGTTGTGAGCTTGTACATCTGCTATTTTTCCACAGCTAAAGTTTAAACTAATCGTTAAAAGTGGTATAAGGTGACACAGATGCGTTACAGGTCTTAATGGGTTTTTTCTCGAACCCCCAAATGGCCGTGTTTTGTTGTGACAAGGAGCCATGCAGCGACGTGTGTTTTCACTGTAATAACCCCATAGAGCTGTGTTGTGACCCCCATAGACAAGGAGCCTTTAACACTGTAATAACCCCCATAGTGCTGTGTTGTGGCCCCCATAGACAAGGAGCCTTTAACACTGTAATAACCCCCATAGTGCTGTGTTGTGACCCCCATAGACAAGGAGCCGGCGACGTGCGAACACTGCAGCTCCCAGTTCATCAACCAGTCGGTGTTGGACATCCACCTGCAGCGCTGCCCCACCAACGAGCAGGACAGGAACCTGGGCAGAGGGCGGGGCCAGGGCAGAGGACGCTGCACCGGACAGGTGAGAGTCATTAGTCATTAGTACTCTAAAGGGATGTTCCTTTTGATTGTCATCTTTCAACCTGAGCATCCCCTATTTTGCGCATGTCATTATAGAGGGTATGCGCATGCATAAAGTGAATGGCTGATCGAGTGACGACGTGAATTTAATGTTGTTTAAAGTCATTTAATGCAATCCAAATATGACTTTTCTGTTTGGATGTACGGGCTGTCACGGCCAGAAAGTAGGTTTTTGCCACTCTGTAGGCATTCCTGCATAACTTCCGGGTATGATGACGATGATGTCAAGCGCATATCCTCTATTGTTATATATATTTTTTTATCCTACGATTTTTGTAAACCTTAATCCTGGGCGCTGCACTCCCTCTGCCAATCTGGGGAGAGCAACGGACTGACCTTATGTTTCCGTCAATGCCTGAAGGGGGGGGTTTCCCCTGTAGGACGTAGCGCGTGGAAGGAACACGTTATTCCAACCAGTTCCTTTCCCCTCCGTCAGGCGCCCCGGCTGGTGCATGTCATTATAGGCGAAGAATAAATGGCATAAATGGCCGTTGCAATGAGCTTGTATGTCGATCGATGGGCTTAATGGGATAGTTCAACCCCCAAAATGACTTTTTGGGAGGTCTATCGATTACTCTCCGCATTTAATGGATGTTTTTGTTTTTGTCGTACTCCTAAGGCAATTATTTGATAACCAGCTATAACTCCCTATGGCAACACAAACGAGACTCTTTGTGTCTCCATAGGGAACCACTGCTGGATCAAAAACGCAATCTGGGAAGATAATCAGAGATAATTGGATTTTGTTTTTTTAAACAATTGGCTCTGCTAGAGGGTAGTAGAGGCAGAAGGAAAGCTGACTCTTCATGTCCGGTCAGTTTCTGTTTACTCCATCGCCTAGCAACCGAAGGTCATTCAGACGGTGGCTGTAACTTAATCAATAAAAAAAGCAAGAAGACACTTTTGGCGCTCGACTCAACTCAGCACGTTACGAACACTGGTCGGCCAAAGGCCTGTACAGGGTTAGAAAGAGGAAAACAAGACAGGCAAAAAACTAGATCAGAAAAACAGATCATAGTATGATCATATCTGCATGATGCATGACACATTTATGAAAATAAAAAAGGGGCTAAAAACGTTTAAACAAATTATACAATCGAGCCATGTCGAAGGCCACGGTGAAGAAATGGGTCTCCAATACGGACTTAAGGGCCTCTAATGAGGGAGCAGAGCGGATATGGAGGGGTAGAGGTCGTTGTAAAGACGTTCATGGCAGTAAATTATATAACCCCTTCCCCCCCAGGTGGAGTGTGACCTGTGCGGCCACCGCTGCATGACCCAGGAGGGCCTGGACCTCCACCGTCTCTCCCACACGGGCCAGACGCCCCTCAAGTGCCCCGTGACGCCGTGCCGGCGCCGCTTCGCCTCCGCCGAGGCCCTGGAGGAGCACATGCTGGCGCACCTGCAGGGCAACGTGGCGCGCTCCAAGGGCCGCCCGCGCTTCAGCTGCGACATCTGCCTGAAGGAGTTCGCCTACACCTCCACCTTCAACGTGCACATGAGGACGCACACGGACGAGAGGCCCTTCGAGGTGAGCCGGGAGGGGGAAAGGGACGGGGGGAGTGTTCTTTACACACAATTCAATTTCAATTCAAAGGAGCTTTATTGGCATGAGAAAACATACGTTTACGTTGCCAAAGCAGAAAGAACAATACAAGAATACAGCAATACAATCAATCTTTTGGCTACATGCTATGCTATCTAGCACATCCATGATGACGTCTGTGTCACCTTGAAATGGGCTCTGAAGCTGCAAATCGCTGGGCGTAGGACTGATTTAATGGTTCCAGATGACGCTGCAGCCACTGGGCTCAGCCAATCTTTGGTCAACTCAGCTGTCATTGCATCTCTGTATGTAATATTATACATTTATTTTACCGACCGGGTGGGTGGCCGTGGACCACAATTGACTCTGGGCCCCACAGCACAATAGCACATGTTCAGAAGCAACTTCCAAAATATGTCGGATATTTCATAAAAGCACATTTTCAGCCGTGCGGTTTTACACAGTTTGCTTGAATCTTTACAAAAACAGAAGGCTACCTTGAGTTTTGTCTCGAGTGCACTTAGGCTTTTTTTCTTTGCGTGCAGAGATGCTAACAAACTTTTTTTTTTGCCAATAAAGCTTTTCCTAAACGCCGCTCCCTGGCAACCTTCAGCACCTGTGTCCTCCACAACGCCCCCGGACTGAAGGCTAGGGATTATATTCGTCCGTCTGTACATTTTGTTCAGACACTTTCTTTAGCTTTTGATTACTTGACTGTCGGCAGTCGAGCGATAAATCGTGAATGATCGTTAATAAATACGGCATTGGGTTGTCCACTCCTGACGAGCATGGATCGATATTTCCGGGTCATTGCTGGAAAAAAAAGGTGAGACCCTATGTTAATAAATGACTGGTTGGGTTTGAGTGGTGGAAATGCGTGCGTGTGTGTGTGTGTGAGACTGTGTGCGTAAAAACAGTGGTGGAAAAAGTAGTCGAATACTGCAATTCTGATACTAATAATACACAAGTAAAAGTCCGGAATTCAAAATGAAATTGAGTAAAAGTACAAAGGTATTGGCATCAAAATGTACCTAAAATACCAAAAGTGAAAGTACTCGTTATGCAGAATGTCTCATTTCAAGTTTTCATATGTATTAAAAACCTTTTGAAAATTGCCGATCTACAAGCTAGCTTATTTTCAAATGGCTGAAATGTATATGTCTTGGAGTAGTTACTGTAGGTTTTGTATTAATAATTAAAACCTGCCAAAGTGACTAGTAACTAAAGTTTTCAAATAAATAAAGTAAATGTACTGGGTTACTTTTCCACCAATGCGTATACAAAGCGAAATGCATGGAGCTGTGCATGCGTTGGAGCTATACTGCTAAACGCATGTTTACTCGGCAGAGTGAATATCTGCTGCTCCTATAAATCACCCGCGCCCGCCCTCCCAACCACTCACACACAGCCACGACCCTTTTCCAGTTCCCCCCCCCCCCCCCCCAACACAACCTGGTCCTAACGCACCAGTTTATCAAATTGAAATCCACTACTGCTTTTTACAATCAACTCCCACCACAGACAGACCAGACACACCCACCCACTATAAGCCACTTCTTTGGTTCTTGGCCTGTGTGTGTGTGTGTGTGTGTGTGTGTGTGTGTGTGTGTGCGCCCTCCCCCCCCCCCCCCCCCCCCCCACCCCACACACACACCCTCCTCTCTGTGTACCTGTGATTAATGACGGGCTGAGTTAGGGCCTGTCAGCTTTCCTCTGTGGGTGTTACTATTCTGGGACTCTCTCTCTCTCATGTCCATCTTTGCCCCTCTCCTCTCTCTCTCTCTCTCTCTATCTCTCTCTGCCGCACTGGTGACTGGGCACAGGACATCAACCAGAGCGACCCCTCCCCCCCCCCCCTCCCCCGGCGTCACGGGGGACCTGTCGTAAATTGATTTAATGTATATGGATTTAGCTTAAGGCTTGTCCATCAGGCCGTGCCACAGAGTGAGTTTCAAGGGGCTTTGGTTGGAACTCTAGGCGCGCAGGTATAGCTGCTGCTGCTGCTAGGAATGTTAATTCAAGTCAAAGGCACTGTGGCAGCCGGACCAGACGCCCCCACTGAGGATGTCTGTGTTTACTGAGTACACCAATGAATGACAGAGGAGTTTGGAGATGGGATATTAGCCCATTGAGATCTGAATGAATGAATGACAGAGGAGTTTTGAGATGGGATGTTAGCCCATTGAGATCTATGAATGAATGAATGACGGAGGAGTTTTGAGATGGGATATTAGCCCATTGAGATCTGAATGAATGAATGACGGAGGAGTTTTGAGATGGGATATTAGCCCATTGAGATCTGAATATATCAGGGTTTCTGATACATCAGTGGTTCTCATGGTCATTAAAGACATTCGAAATAATACATATTCAAAGATTTACACCCAGTTTCAAGATTTTTCAAAAATAAAATTGCAGATCTACAAGCCCATAGCGCTCAAGCTTGTAGATCTGCTATTTTTCAATAGCGAAAGTTTAAAAAAAATAAATAGGCGAGACGAACGCGTTCCAGGTCTCAAGGGATTAGAAACGGATAGTAGCAACACAGACGCTGACACAGTCCGTTCCACCGTGCCAAGTGAGACGGAATGTGTGACTAAATGCATATTATCATCACCATGCTGCACTGTTTGGTGTCGCAGCCTAGTGAGCGCCTCCACTCTGGCACAAAACTTAAACACATTGGTTTTGATTGCAAAATAAAAATGTCCAGACTGCTGGAGTAATAAAAGAAAAAGTAATACGAAAGAAATGTAAGGTTACCAGTCACAGCCTAAATAGAACTGCATTTGTGCAGCTGGTGGCAATTACAGTCAACAAGTTCCCAAACTTGTTCATGTCAAGGACCCCCAAATTGACACTAATTAATTATCCCACGGACCCCCATTTGAAGAGATATGCCATGCAGGGACGCCCATAAGAGAAGATTCTTCCGGCTCTAGCAGTGATTCCCAACCCGTTTCATTTCATTTCAGTTTGAATTAGGCCACGGACCCCCATTTAATGGCATTTCTGTCTCTGAGACACCAATTTGTATTGTAAAATCAATTTTACTTGTTACAGAACCATAAGTGTCCATTTGGTTCCAAACTAACAAGTAGCTGGGGACCCCATGGAACTCCCTCAAGGACCCCCTGGGTCGACCCCGGACCCCAGTTTGGGAACCACTGAACTAAAAGACAGTGAAGTCATTTTATTGCCTTTTTTATTGAATTAATTAATCAAAACTGTTCAATTTATTACGGCGAACTGAGCTAAGGGTCTCAACCATATTGGACACTGTGTGCACACACTGTATAATGAATCATTCCGAGAATGTCGTCCGTATTTGACTAAATATACGTTTTCTGCCAGAACTTTGATGTTGTGCACCTGCACCATGTCACCACTCCTTTAAAAGGAACCTACATTCAGTCACACTCCACACTGATGAAGGCTGGATAGCCCAAACGTTTGTCCATTTATTTCAAACATGAAATAAACTATATTTGAACTGCAGTCTTGGTGTGTGCGACCCACTACCCTTTATTGTGATATGTTTTGAACGGGTGGTGCACCTATAGTCAGAGCGCGGTGGTCATATGAAGATTGATTTACTGCCAGAACTTTCAAATTAATATGAAACTATAGTCCCCAAAACGACTCCAAGCCTCAGGAATTAATTGGGTGAGTGTACACGCAGTGCTACAAGTTTAAATGCAGACGAGGTCAGTCTGCTAATCGTGCGTGGATAGAAACGATCCATGGCTGTGTATTTGGAACACATGAAATGTATATTAGATCACAGACATTCTAGGGCTATTCACTTGTAAACTGAGAATAAACTACAACAACAGTTTACTCAAAAAGTTAATGTCAAGCCCTAATCATCATGTATTTTATTGTCAGAATGAGTTCTTGCAGTACAATATGATGATACATTTTCTGAGTATAATCATATTAACAGTGTGCTCTGAAAGGCAGTTGAATGTTAATGTTTGCTGAAATGTCTTGTACTGTTCACCCCTTACAAAGTATGAAATGCAAAACAAAAAGATATATATTATTTAGTACACATTCCTGAACTCAGTAGCCTAAGTGGCTTTGTGTATTGCGTCGTCGCTGTTCAACTTCTCAATCTCAACACGTCCAAAATAAACGCACGCCTCTCGTTCACTTTGAGAACCAATAACGTAGCTGCTCATCTCTCTTACCCAATCTTATTTTTTTTTGTGCTTTCAGTCTCTCTCTCCCATCCTTTATTTGCCCATAATAACTTGTTTCCCTGCTCCTCCGTCGCCCCTGGCCCAAACGTGCTGCCTCTGCAGAAAAAAACATAAAGGGAGGTCTCACAAAATATTATTTCCCCAACTAACCGCTTTCACAGAGTACAGAAAGCAGCAGAGGAAAAGGTTTTGACGGGAACATAATTCCCCATTTTCATATCAGCCCTTCCCTCTCTTTTTCCCCTGAGCCTTTTCTCCTCTATCCTTGTTATGGTCATTTTCTGCACATTGTTCATGTAATTGTGCTTAATAGTGTTTAACCCGTTAAGGGTGGGAACCCCTTTTTGGTGTTTTAAGCATTATGTTATACTTTAGCTATTTTTTATTGTGAAAATGTGGCGCAAATCTTTGAATGTATATTTTTTGAGAGTGAACGTTTTTAACTCAAATCTTTGCTTCTGGGGGGGTATACTGGTACATATAATGTTTAGGGTCCTTGACATGAATTAGTTTGAGAACCACTGATATAGAAACACGGTTTCTTCTGTCTGCTTTAGAAGCCTTCTTTTTTCTTTTTGTCTCCGGTCTAAATGGGTTAAAATGCCCTCAACGTTTTGTGTACCGGCATATTGTTCGGACATGCATTGTGTTTTACGCCTTGCCTTTCATACCAAACAATAAAGTCACAATGTAGTTAATGGACCAGAGATCACCAGACCGGTGGTTGTGCATGTTCTAGCCCATTGACTACAAATCAATTCTTTACACAGTGCTGCTGAACCATTTTCCAATGGTTCTTTTTCCTATCTTCCGCAGGAAGCCATTGGGTTCTGTTAATTCCAGTACAGTATGAAAAGAAGAGACTTGAAACTTGCTTTAGATGGGTTTTAAGGACTAGAACGGTGCCCGTTGGGCACTGGCGTACTTTGAACACCCAGTTATTATGTATAGTGTCCCTTTTTATGAGACTTGGCACATTTATAGATAAGATAGAAGATGGTAAAGCTCAGGTTAAATGGGAGGTCTACAATCTCACAATGCGTTGCAGTACTGGGACCCGTTGTGAGCTTGTAGATCAGTGGTTTTCAACCTTTTTTTTCAGTTCGAGGTCCATTCGACATCTGAGCCACGGACCACCATTTGATGAGATTTAAAGCCTCTCAGACCCAAAGCTTTGAATACGTTGTTGTCGTTGGATAAGATTGTGTCCACAGTTCCATGCTGTACAGATGTCATTGTGTGTAGACGTCTTGTACATTAAGCAATGCAGATGTTTAAATGTTACAAAAATGTACCTCTTGAGAGCGTAGAATCGCCCCACACACCTCAATGTTTTTCCCCTTCTTATTGTTAAGTTTTCCCAGGTGATAAACCCATCTTGAAATTCTCTGGCAGGGTTCAAGGTTGTGCTTTATTGTTCCATCTTGTGAACAGGTACATGAGAGTCAAACAAATTTTAGTTTGGCTTCCTTCAGACAATGCAGCAGCAAATATATTTATATAACGTCAAACAGCAAACACACAGCAAACAAAGGGATAGAATATAGAGTGCAAAAAAGAGCAGTCAAAGAGTAGGAACAAAATAGTATCATACATGTACAATTGTACATGTGCATATTTTCCTTGTTTTTGTAAACAACTTCACAGTAGGTTATGTTCCATAAATATACAACAAAAAATAGTTTAGAGGTGCAATTGGAGCTTAAGTAGCGCGGGGAGAGGGCAAAGGCATCACCATCAATAAGTAACGGGAGGTTTGAAAACAATCCTTTCTCCAGGGAATATTTTCTGGCAGAGATGTACATTCATGCAATCTGGGCTTCCAGCTGCATTATACAAAGTAATGATGAAGTAACTTGGAACTAGAAATAAAGGTGACCTATAGGACTGATTTATACTTAGTTGTTTTCCAGTGTCAGGTGCCAAGAAAAGTGATTCTCAACCAGTGGTCCTTAGGGGGCTTCCAGGTGGTCCTCAGCTAACGGTGGAAAGTTGGTAACCAAATGGACCCTTTGTAGATCTCTT
This sequence comes from Protomyctophum bolini, assembly GCF_963924005.1. Lineage (NCBI taxonomy): Eukaryota > Metazoa > Chordata > Actinopteri > Myctophiformes > Myctophidae > Protomyctophum > Protomyctophum bolini. Next base: position 39,825,036 of record NC_137868.1, on the reverse strand, counting down.
AACTCTTGAGAGAAATGCACCCCGTACGGCTCAATTTGGACGCGCCACTGTTCTTGGCACCTGACACTGGCAAGCAACTAAAGTATAAATCAGTCCTATAGGTCACCTTTATTCCCATGTCCAAGTTACTTCATCATTACTTTGTTTAATGCAGCTGGAAGCCCTTGATTGAATGTACATCTCTGCCAGAAAATGTTCCCTGGAGAGAAAGGATTGTTTTCAAACCTCCCATTACTTATTGATGGGGATGTAAAAGCCAGAGAAGCGGAGACATTTCAAGGTGGGTTTAATCACCTGGAAAAAGTTGACTTAAAAAGTAATAATAACAAAAGAAAATCGTGTGAAGTGAGGGGCGCTCTTATCATTGTACATCATCATGACTTAAAATAGATACTATGCCTGTTTGCTCAGACACTATGACGTAAAATTCTTTGTCTTTAACCCTGTAAGACCCAGCGTTGCTTGACGTCACAGCCCAGAAGGCAAATGGCCTCGGGAATAAAGACGTACATGACGATGTCACAGCCCAGCATTAAAACGTCCGGGGAATAAAGATGTACGCTAAACAACAGTGAACTCGCTACTCGAGCTCACAATAAATAAAATGGGTTTGCTCTAATGTAAGGTATACATTATTTAGTGGGCTATAGAAGTCAGTGGGGCTATTATGGTTATTGGCCCTTTAACCGCTAAACCTGCCATGTTTATTTCCGCTATTCATCGTGTGACAAAGTCTATTGGGCTTAAGGGCTTAACAGAATGCCACAAATTGCTTTCTTTTCTTATTCCCCATTATGACACTTTGTCTCACACACTTTGGAACGTTTTTTCGCCCCTCTCTCTCTCCCTCTTTCCCCATGCAGTGCTCCGTGTTCAGCAAGCGCTTAACGTTTTCGCCCCTCTCTCTCTCTCTCTCTCTCTCTCACAGTGTGCTGTGCTGATTGCAGGGTGGATACAGGTGCTCACTAATTGAGAATACAGCAGTGATAGGCTAATGTCAATTTGCCCTCTGCCAGCCAACAGTTCTTAATTGAGGAGGTCAGCATGACCTCTGCTCAGTACTTGAGTATATTTGAGCTGGCCTTTTTCACACTCTCTCTCTCTCCTCTCCCCCCAGTGCTCCGTGTTCAGCCAGCGCTTAATGTTTTCTCTCTCTCTCTCTCTCTCTCTCTCTCTCTCTCTCTCTCTCTCTCTCCCCTCTCCCCTCTCTCTCTCATATCCAGTGCTCCGTGTGCTCCAAGCGCTTCCGCCAGCTGCCCCACCTGCAGGACCACGAGCGCATCCACAGCGGCGTGCGGCCCTTCTCCTGCTGGGTCTGCGGCAAGAGCTTCAGCGTGGCGGCGCGGCTCACGGAGCACGCGCGCACGCACAGCGGCGAGAAGCCCTACCCGTGCGTGCACTGCGCCGCCGCCTTCCGCTCGCGCTCCAACCTGGACAAGCACCTGCGGCTGCACGGCGACGTGCCGCTGCTGGCCCGCGACCAGGCCCGGGAGGCGGCCCAGGCGGCCCAGGTGCAGAGGGTGCTGGAGGGGGCCAAGGTGAGAGAGACTTACTACTACTGGCCCCGTTCTGACCTGAGATCAGATTCTAAGAGAAATGTCTGTTTGAAAATGACAAGTTTTCTGGAAAAAAGCTATGTTTCTGTGTCAGTCGTTCTTCTTCGATTTTTCCAAAAATAACAGACCTACAAGCCCCTATAGCGCGCCACTCAGTGGCGCGCTATAGGGGCTTTTAGATCTGCTATTTTTGGAAAAAACGCCAAAAGGGGTTCCCGGCCTAAAATGGGCTAGAGAAGTCAGTGGCTCCCAGACTTTTTCATGTCAAGGACCCCCTAAGTTGACACCAATTAGCCCCGCCGACCCCCCATTTGAAATGATATGCCAGGGACCCCCCCATAAGAGAAGATTGTCACGGCTCTAGTAGAGATTCTCAAGGTGTTTGGAACACATTCAAGGACACTTTAACCCATTTTCACCTGAGATCAGATTCTAAAAGTCCTGGCAGTTTTCTGAAAAAGCTATGTTTCTATGTCAGTCGCTCTTCGATTTTTCTAAAATAGCAGACCTACGAGCTCGTAGCGCGCCACCGAGTGGCGCGCTATGAGCTTGTAGATCTGCTATTTTTCAATAGCTAAAGCATAACATAATGCTAACACCAAAAGGGGTTCCCGCCCCAAAATAGGTTAAGGCACCATTTACACTGAGAGAAAAATCTAGCCTGAATCAGATCTGTGCCACATCGAGATTGAAATCCGATTTGTTTAAATGAGTCTTAACATGTCACATGACTCATTTAAACAAATCAGATTCCAATCTGGATGTTGGCTCAGATCCGATTCAGGCTGGATTTGGCTGCCGGTGTAAACTCGGGGCCATGATGAGACCCACTGCTATAGCAGAAGTGTTTCCATGATGAGACCCACTGCTATAGCAGAAGTGTTTCCTAGTGAGCCAGCGTGCACGACAGCAGCACCCTGACTCTGTTTGACCAGAATGGAACAGAGCCTTCATTAGTATCATCCTTAACACCTGTGAAGGGAGCAGGGAAGTGGCCCGTGTTCTTTCCAAAATGGCGTGTATGCATATGGCCCATTACTATGTGTAAATTGTCTTATGGAAAATGGCTTCTCTCCTTTCTTTGTTTTCTTGGAAAATTAACACGATGGGGAACTAATTTCGCCCACTTCTTCGTAATTTTTTCGTCATCTTCAATACAAGAAATTAATGTTCCGAATCTAGTAGGCTGGCATCTAACCAAACACACCAACATAGCCGATGCAAAAAGTATGCTTATCAACAACAGATAAATATCGGCTACTGCCATCGGTTAATGTCAGTTTTATTAGCCGATAGATGACCGATAATGGTGATATCGGCCGATACCGATATGTGAACCGATACATCGGTGCATCGCTATATTTTTGAGTGGTGCAACCACTCCTACAACCAGCAATGTCCGTATGTGGCCATAAGCACGAGTATATGACTTATTAGTACCAGTAGGGGGCGCCAGAAACAGAGAGAGGGATAGTGCTGTGCCTGCTGCATGCTAATGAGAGAGAGAGAAAGAATTGCACCACTCGGTTCACACGGGTGATTTTTATTCACTTGTATAACCGTGACGTGACACTAACGTGTGATCGGCGAACAGGTGCTGACGTCCCTGGCCGCCACGTCGGTGGGCGGCGAGATGGAGGTGGGCGGCGCCACCATGCAGACCATCTACGTCCTCCAGACGACGGGCGGCGAGGGCGGCACGGAGACGGTGATGATCCCGTCGGACCAGCTGGGCATGCTGGAGGGCACCAACCAGGTGGTCATCCTGCCCTCGCACATGCTCTCGGGCGAGGCGGGCCAGACCATCACCATGCACGCGCCCTGCATCACCGTGGGCGGCCAGGAGATCACCATGGTGCAGCAGGGGGCCGAGGGGGACGTGGAGCACGGCGCCATCGAGTTCATCATGGAGGAGACCATCGTGTAGAGAGACCGCTCTGACCTGAGATCAGATTCACATACGAGGTTTTCCCACTGGGACACACACTGGTCTGATTATAACCCATTCTGACCTGAGATCAGATTCACATACGAAGGTTTCCCGCTGGACACACGCTGGTCTGATTTTTAACCCATTCTGACCTGAGATCAGATTCTAAAAAAAAAATGTCAGTCGTTCTTCGATTTTTCAAAAAATGACAGACCTACAAGCTCGTAGCGCGCCACTCGGTGGCGCGCTACGAGCTTGTAGAGCTTGTAGAGCTTGTAGAGCTTGTAGAGCTTGTAACACCAAAATGCGGTTCTCGTTCAGAATGGGTTAATGACAATCATGATGCGTTTGAAAACGTGCCCAAGATACTGTACATTGTAAAAATCAATACACATGTACAGTTTGTCTATGGTAAGCATGAGAGAAAGGTTGGGGTGATACAACAGGACTTTTCTTGGAATTGATTTATTTTTATTTTATGTAGAGTGTAGAGACATGAGAGACATGTGTGAGAGCGTCGGGAGTTGGATTGGAACCCAGGACCCTGCTGGTAAACCTACTACTGACTGGCTGAGGCACTGACAGGCTGCCCAGCAATGACTGTGTGTACAGTGTGTATATATACAGTACACACTACAGTGTAGACTGACATTTGAAGCCTTTTGAGACGTTTCTTCATGTGTATATAGTTATACTATATAGTTGGATTTCTGAGCCAGATATTCTATCCTGTGTTGGAACATATCGTTGAGGAGACGTCTCTCTCTAGAGAGCAGTGAGGAGGGGATTTGAGTGGATGAAATGTCTCACCTTAACCTTAACGCGGCTCGACCGAAATAATAAACGGAAGAATATAAAAAAAATCCGAAACGCAGAATGTGTCTTAATCATGTGTGGCGTTATCTTTTTTCAAAGCTGATTGAAAAGCCGGCTGTAAAGTCATCGCAGATGGACATTTATTTACGACCCCGGGGTCTTTATTTGGGACGGACCGGCGTTAACCGACTCTATAAATTCTGTTTCTTATCTCTATAATAAAACGCTTTGGCTTTGGGATTGGTGAGCGTCCTTCGTTTAATACGGAAGTTGACACCAGCGTGGCAGCTCCCCTTCCCGTTCAGGAGTTTATTATGGCCACCTGCTGTAAATTGCCGGTTTTATATCTCATTTTGTCGTTCAAGTGCATTTTCACCAGAGACTCTCTGAACCGGTATCGAATTATAGTCGGCTTAGTTTGTACATTTCACATCATTGTACGTTTATTTCCTTTTTTTGTTTTTACTGCCAAAATACAAATGACACACAACAACATGCACTCCTGCCCTCGTATCCCCACCCACCACCCCGACAGCCTCACCTCGGTGGAAACCTCATAATTATGTCCAAAACTGTTACTTTTCAGGGTTCAAATTCCAAAAACGGTTAAAAGCATCAGATCTAGTGCACTTCCTACTTGTTATGCTCCTGTGTGACTCTCTCTACTCTAGTACGATCACGTAGGGTGTTAATTTATTATATTAGAACAGTGGCTTTCAACCCTTTTCATATCAAGGACCATTATTTATTCATTTGATTCATTTGATGAGATTTAGCCTCTCAAACCCAAAACAAGACTATTTAGTTGGATCGTTGGATAAGATTTTGTCCACAATTCCATGCTGTATTGATGTGGCACCACAGGTGAGACACAAAAGGCAAACAATTCTTCATTCTCTAACCGTGCAGACTTCTTGTTAATTAAGTAACGCAGAACAATAATTGAACTCTTGAGTTAAATTGTGAGCCTGTTACGTTGTGAGCTTGTTGATCTGCCATTACACTCTGACAACGGCAGATCATCAAGCTCACAACGTAACAGATTGTTTTTTGTGTAGAGCAAAAACAGAGGGCATATTGTAGAACCCTGAGGGATTCTACAATCAGATATTAATGAGGTACAGAAGTGGAAATAATAGCCTAGGCAGTAATTAACAGATTATCAGTAATTATATGAACAATGCCCCCCCCCCCCAGTACACCCAAACATTGTGTGTGTGTGTGTGTGTGTGTGTGTGTGTGTGTGTGTGTGTGTGTGTGTGTGTGTGTGTGTGTGTGTGTGTGTGTGTGTGTGTGTGTGTGTGTGTGTGTGCGCGCGCGCGTGCGTGCGTGCGTGCGTGCGCCGCACTCGTGTGTTTGTGTATAGATTAGCAGTGATGATTATACAACGAGGTTTATTGACGGGTGTTGTGTATGTACAGTGAATACAACAGTAACAACGACAGGACAGGAAGTGGTGGTGATTTAGCTGAAGTGGGGGGGGGGGCATTACACTGTGCCAAGTACAGCGATATAGAATTATCCTGCTATTGCTGTGTACTTATCAAAAATAATGATCCCATTTGTGTGTTCCGGGAATAGGAAAACGGCGCAATGTGATATAAGTTTTGCCAGCGCTGCAGTTTATACCATGCATTATAGTTCTCTATGAAGGCACAGTTTATGGTTGTCTCCGAACCCGCGGCTGCTGACAGGGGGGGGGTTTGTGACACGCTCGCTCACACGTATGCATTCCCACTCTACCGCACGCACACACACACACACACACACACACACACACACACACACACACACACACACACTGACACACACATACACACATACATACCGGTGTATATATATCTCCACGGAGGCATTCAGTCTTGGTTTGTTTTCACGTCATGGAGGGAGAAATGCTGATGACTGTACGAGGCGACTGAAATAGGGAAATTGCTGCATTTCGCCAGAGTGAGAAGCATATAAAGACTCGTATGGCTCCAGAGTGAGAGAGAGAGAGAGAGAGAGAGACAGACACCGGTGCTGAGGATTCAGCTGCTCCTCATTGCATTTTCTTGAGAGTCAACAGGCAACAGTCAATAACTGGATGTTTTTTCTTTCCCAGCATATCCAGCGAGCTGATATTCTGGTTGAGTGCCATTTATCATATCTGTTGCCCGACACCGAAACCACACACACACACACACACACACACACACACACACACACACACACACACACACACACGGTGTATATATATCTCCACGGAGGCATTCAGTCTTGGTTTGTTTTCACGTCATGGAGGGAGAAATGCTGATGACTGTACGAGGCGACTGAAATAGGGAAATTGCTGCATTTCGCCAGAGTGAGAAGCATATAAAGACTCGTATGGCTCCAGAGTGAGAGAGAGAGAGAGAGAGAGAGACAGACACCGGTGCTGAGGATTCAGCTGCTCCTCATTGCATTTTCTTGAGAGTCAACAGGCAACAGTCAATAACTGGATGTTTTTTCTTTCCCAGCATATCCAGCGAGCTGATATTCTGGTTGAGTGCCATTTATCATATCTGTTGCCCGACACCGAAACCACACACACACACACACACACACACACACACACACACACACACACACACACACACACACACACAGAGAGAGGGTAGTAATGAGATTTTGGCTGCTGAAGGTGCAGTCATGAGAGCAGTAGACCTAAATGTTCTGGGGGAGTAGACTGACTCTGCAGTATAATAATCTCATTTCTGTACAGAAGACGGTATATTGTCTGGCTATCTGTTCTGATTGTTGATTGTGTACGTTGCAACAAAGACCACGCCTCAGCTGGCGTGCAGCTCCATGGGGACTTGACTTGTTTGTTTTGCGCAGCAAAAAGCTGTTGGGGTGGTAAAGATGGACCGGGATTGAACCCGTGGTGGGTCTCAGTTCTTAAACTTTCTGAGATCTTCTTCCATACACATCCAATATATACTGTATCGTCTCTGTCGGTGCGGAAACCGCACCAAAACTGTCAGATTGTCAAGAAAAAGTAGCAGTTCCACAAGTTCAAATGTGTTACGAAGCCTCGTACCTGCTACTTTTGTGTGACGCTGTATAGTAGACTATATGATAATAGTAGTGCATTCATTTACGAAAAAAGAAAAGAAAAAGGTTTCTGTGGAACAGCAACAATATCACCTGTCACTGTAGGCTACTGTACGTCGTGGGTTGGCAGGCCAACGGTTGGCATCCCGTGTCATGTAATATAACAGAAGAAGTTCTAAAGGCACACTCTGGACTTCATTACATTACTGGCAGTTTCTGGTTCATTCAACGTCTTTCTGACATTCAAATAGAATGAAACAGGACTTTAAAAAAGTGATTAAAGATTAATTTGGGGGCATTTGTATGCTTTATCGCAGCCAATCCCAGGTCCTCGCACACGCTACACGAGCATATTGTTGCTGTCGGGCAGAAACCTCTTATCTCCATCATTTAGTAAATGTGTAAATCAACGCCCTATATACTTGAGCGGCTTCGCACAAAAGTAGCAGATCTGCAAAAGCTCAAAACACGGCAGGTCTAACTTTTGAATTTGAATCCTGAAGAGCTTGGCAGATTTCAGAGGTTTCCACCCGACAGAGGCGATATATATGGTCTGTGCACTGAGCCACCAGACACCCCACATGCAGTAGGATTAATTAATTGGAATCGTAGCAAAGCAAACACTCGATTTATATGTACTGAACACTTTATCAAACATTACATATTTGTAGCTAGTTTGTCAGAATTGCCTAGCCTCTCGTCACACGGGTAGGAATAATGACGACATACATAGTATATCGAATTCAGTGTTATGTGGATGGGACGCCTTAGCTGCACATCAAAGTAAGGATAAAGAGAGCGGGCATAATCATTGTGAATAAAAGCAGCAGACAGAAGATCAATAATAATAATAATAATGTACAGTGTCAGGCCAGAGGGGGATGGCTCCGAATCTTGATATCTTCTCTAAAACATCTCTAGAGCTATGTCTCTGCCCCAGATTATAAGTGGGGCTACTATTAGTATCCGTCGTCAGCTCAGTGTTTTGTATAGCAGGGCCCTTGAAGCTTGCGAGGGCCCTCCTATACAATCTGCCACGAGATGCACTTGTTTTTTGTTCTTCTTGAGTTTATTGACTTAATAATATACAGTAAAGTGGAAGCAAATTATAATGTGAAGAGCGTCCCTTTTTAGAGGAATACATTCTTTGTAATCGTCCCCTCCTCTGGCGTCCTGAAATGAACCGAGGGGCGCAAATAACATCCTAATAAAACCTTCCACTCCATTTAGCTAAACTAATATAGGCATATGATTATAAATACATGAAATAACGTGGGCCTATATAGGCATAATTAAATAATGAGCGGGTTTGGGGGGTTACATCTGAATAATTGATATAGCAGTTAAGACGGCAAAACAGAAAATGAGGATTTTCTTTTTTATTCTGTATGTTCTAAGCAAGTAAACCAAGTGGCTTCAATGAGCCTCGTTTCTTTCAGAGGCCCTATAAATACGCATCCATCATTTAACGACGTCCTTGGATCGCTATACAGGGAATATAAAGCGCAGCATAAGGACGTGAGGTATGGCTGCTCTCACCCTGGTTCAACCCTTTGAATCCCACCGCCTTTTTATATCATAGGAACGCTAAAAATACCCCGCGTGCGCCCCAGGAGGGGGAAGGTGCACGCTCAGCGTTCACGGCAGGAAACTGGCTGACATCACGCTGTCCCGTGCAGGTGGAGGACGTGACGTCCTCCCCCCCCCCCCCCCCCCCCAGGATCCAGTATTACACGATGACGTCGTATGGCCAAGCGATTCTTCTCAACCTTTTTTTCATTTCAGACTCCCAGTTATGTTTTATTGTGGACATCACGAGTTACATCGGACGAACCAGATGCATTGCTTATACACTGTATATTGGTGAATTGGTGCATCCAATGTATATGCCCCCACCCCCAAAGAACGGCGCGCGCACACATGTGGCCCCTTGTCCCCTCAGTGCTCTCTGCACGGCCCTGTTTAAGTGTCATTATTTTTGAAGCAATCCTATGGAATGTATAGAAACCAACAGTCTGGTCACAACAACAGAATTAAAACTCAACAATATAATGGACAAAACAACTACTTTTTGCCATTTTGAAATGGCAAAAAGGAGTCGTTTTGTCCCGTCAGCCATTGCTGCACTGTTCAGGTCATCAAACCCAGGTTTAGTAGATCCTGTGTTTGATGAACTAAACAGTGTGGCTGAATGGACACAACTACTCCTTTATGCCATTTCAAAGTTCTGTATCTTTGTCTGGACGTGTCGGTGTCGTTTGCTATTGTGAATACTAAACGTGTGACGGCTTTGTTGTCGTTCATACCAGAAAAAAGTGGACGTGGCGGGAAGGCTAATCCACAGCCCTCCTATGAAATAAACTATTAACGGTAGTGTACAAACATTTGTTATTGCCGTCCGTGTTCTCTGGCTGTTCAGCAAGCAGTAAAATATTTTTAAGTGGGCTATTCTGGATAGTATTTTTATGCTGCCACAGGGGACCATTTCAAGCATGTCAAGCAATTAACGCACAATGAGCCTGATAAGTCACGACATGCGTGGTGATGAAATCCGGTGACAACTATTACATTTGATCAGCGCGTCTTCGTTCCCCACTGTGTAATTAGCCGTTGTCATTCAGCATTTGGCTAACGTTGTCCGCCAACGTGCGCCATCCCGCCAGCCGCGTTGCATTTTTACCAGATCATGAAGCGCCTGCAGTCTTTAATCCATTTTGGGCAGGAACCCCTTTTGGTGTTTTAAACTATGTTATAATTTAGCTATTGAAAAATAGCAGATCTACAAGCTCATATCCACCGAGTGGCTATGAGGTTATAGGTCTGCTATTTTTGAAAAATCGTTAAAATGTGGCGCAAATCATTGAATATATATTTCAGAGCGAACATTTTTTACTAAAATATTGGCTTCTGGGGGGTCCCTGGAACTACATATTTTGAGATGGGGGTCCGTGGCCCAATAGAGATAATTCTGGGGGTCCTTGACATGAAAAACATATAGAAACATGGGTTTTTCAGAAAAACGTTAGGATTTAGAAGCCCTTTATTTTTTAATCGACCAAAATGGGTTAATTATGTGAAGAAGAACCCTGCTGAATGGGTAACCACCACAACGAGGCAAGCTGTTCTTGTTTTCTCGCTATTATGTGCATGGGCCAATTGTGTCCGAAATGTGCTGATTTAAAGGCACATGACGGCCAAACTACTCACAACGACATTATTGTGTGTATATTCTATTGCCATCATTTGTAATCGCTTTGGGGGGGGGGGGGGGGGGGTATATATCTTTCAATGTTGGCTAATAGCTACAAAGGTTCAAGGTTGTATATAGGCTACTTTATTGTTACATCTTGTGTACACTGCAGGTACAGTACATACAGTACCAGTAAGACGCCTAAAGGGCGAGAAGCGTGCACGCATCCGCCAGGGTGACGGCAGACTGCTGGGCGAGCGCTGGCGCTTTGGGGGGGGGGGGTCAACATAATGGAATGTCAGAACGGATCCGCTCCATATATGGAGATCTAAGGGTTTGAGGTCAGATGTAGAGTTGCTGGCCGGCTCCATATATGCAGATGATGATCCAGTCTTCTCCACGTATGGCTGTCCAGGGTTTGATGAGGTCAGTGTCGTGAACTTCATATATGGAGACGGTGGCGTGACGTGTCACGAGGCGTGACAATGATACAATGTTTTCACCACGATCAAGATGACAACTTCATTTGTGAGATTTTACTTTTAGGTTTTAACAAGTACAACCTTGAATGCCCCTCAAAAAGAAAAAAATATATATACTAAATAAATGGAGTGGGTGCAAAAACTATAGCAAGGGGAGAAAAAAGCGTTTCCTTTGCCCTGGTTCTTTCTCATTCTTGACAGTTCGTTCATGTACCACTATACAGTAAGGTGTATGCTATGGGGAAGTGGCCGACATTGCTCACGACCTTATGATCTTGTAGGTCGAGTCTGCTATTTTGAAAAATAATTTTCTGTGAAGACAGGCTGAGTTTTTGAAGACACGCTGGACTGTGCTACTTACGCCAACAGGGCCCTCCACTCCACATGGACAGTTCAGCACCATGGATAGCGACGGACACTTTGCCTGCCTTGAAACTTCAGAACCATGGATAGCGGCCCTTCCCTTCCTACTAGTGGAGTTGAATCTTCAGCAACAGTGAGTGAACAGAGGCTAATCTAAATCCAATATTAAATTGTGTCCCAAAAGCGATACATTTTGTAGAGGATGTAACCACGGACCAAAACAGAAATGAAAGGGGTTTGCACCTAGCCTCGGTCCCAGGCTTACTTATCGGGTTTGCACCCAAGCTGCATGATTGCATGTAGACAGATGTATTGTGCTCGCGTGACCCTGATGCCCCAAATCAGGGGTGGGAAACTTTGAAGATGGAGAGGGCCACTATATTTCCCACACTTACTACAGAGGGGCACATTGCATTATTACTGTCGTAGCAAAAATAGCCGATCTACAAGCTCGTATAGCTATTTTTGAATTGGAATCCTGAATTATTATTCTTTTTGTAATTTAATTTGAAATGCCTTTGAAATGCCTTTAATTATAGTTATGTTAAAGGACCACTTCACCACTTTTCAACCTATCTTCATATAATAGGTCCTCACACTACTTATTAATCATGATAACATGGCACAATTTTTCTACTCTGTCTGTCTCATAGGAGGGCTGTGTGTTCAGAAACCCGTCCACCAGTGACATCATCATTAGGCAGATTTTTTTTAATGAGAGAACAATGGCTTCCATTTTCGCATTGCAACTTTTCAGGACTAGAAAGCCGACAAGAAAGTTTCTATTAGCTTGGATTCCACCATCAATGATGTCACTGGTGGACGGGTTTCTGAACTGACCACAGCCCTCCTATGAGACACAGGGTAGAAATAAATTGTGCCATTTTATCATAATTATTAGTGACGTTTAGTTACAACGTTTCAAGTTGCAATTTAATATTTTACAAATGTGTTTTGTTTAAAGTAATGCTGTATGTTCTGTAATTGTGTGTGGTCACTTTAAGAGCAGAGTGTATCAGTAGTCATGTGACCAGCAGAATGTCATGTGATCACCTGTAACCAGGAAGTAAATTCAGTTTAGCACATGGCTGAGCACAGAGAAGCTGTGTGTTCTGTGTATGATAATCCAGCAACATCTACCTGCATATACGCCTTTTGATAGCATCGTGGGTATGTAACTAATGCTTAGATGCTTAAAGTTCGTAGCGGTCGACAGTACTTGCGCGCTCTGCTTGCGCACTAGTAGGCCATTTATGGCCTACTTGTGTGCAAAGCGCAAGTAGGCACTCGACAGAGTGCAGTTCTAGTTTTTGATGTGTTGCTGTTTGGAATTGCTCGTTGAAGATCACTCAAGGCCCATGCGTACCACCTGTTTTGATTTGCACATAATGCAGGAGGCAGCGCAGCAGGAGGTTGCTTTACTTATAATGAGCGCTTCCAAACTTGGCTTACAGTAGAGAATAGGTTGTCTTTTAATACACTTGTACCGTTCAGGTCCGTCATAAGCATGCAGTAAAACAGTTTTTATTCATAGACAAATAGGTAGTTTGTAGTAATACTGTGAATGATCATACATATGATATACATATCATCTTACCCGTCTGTAAAACAACTGCCCTTTCCAGACCACGAATGCAGCATTTACTATGGCGAAATAAATGCAAATGTCACTCTTTTCCAAAGTCCCCTGAAGTTGAACACAGTATTTTGTGTTGAACGCAAATTTGTTTGCACACCAGACATCTCCACTAGCTAAAGAGTGCTGGGCTGCGCCCCAAAAATAGCTGATCTACAAGCTGTCAACGCGTCGCAACGCGACCCGCGGCACACTGCCACACTGGATTACCAGCCAAGGTGCCTGGACCGCTGAGCCACGGCCCAGGCCGTTTGAACTACACTTCTGACACGTCTAAAATTGTGCATAATTCACACACACACACACACACACACACACACACACACACACACACGCACACACTCACACACTCTCACAACCAGCCGAGGAGGCGAATTCATCTTTCCCTTCACGCACTATAATGATGTAATCATGTGCTCACACTCACAGTGTTGCAGTGTAGTGTCATTTTAATGTGTTCGCTGTCGAGGCCATGACTGTGAATTCCTCAGTCTTTTGCTGCCGCGGTGTACATGTGACACCCTGATGAACCTCACGGCTGTATGCTCTGCCACATGCCAACGACCCCAAAATGTATTTGGGCATTGATCCACATCTGATGGAATTTGAAGTGTTTGTGCCAGGCACCCACACACACACACACACACACACACTGTAATATTTCAAATGTATTCCAAATTTGTTTTGATTGATTGAAAATGTTATTCACAGTATATGTAGAATGGGTACATTTCAAACGACGGCACAAGACAATATACAAAAACTGCTCTCATTACAGGCAACAGTGCAGCTCTCTCGGTTTCTGGCACAACAGCGCCCCTACTTGGTACTCATAGTCATATACTGGTGCTCATTAACCAACACATAGGCGGACACATATAGGTACATAGGCGAACACGGACATTGCTGTTCCTTGGAGTGGTTGCACCACTCAAAAACATGTACAGTATTGGAAAATAATGGGCCAGGGGAGGGGGGGGGGTTGTCCGTATACGTGCTCTTTGTCAATGTTTTCACAATGCTTCATCATAGCCCAATTAGGTTAAATTGGTTAAACCTTTGTTGGAGGCCCCTCAATGACCCCTAAACCGCTGCTCTACGATTAGCCTTTTCTCCCGTGTGTGTGCACACATGACTGTACATTATTGAAATATTATTCACTCACGTTATGCTAAATGTAAACGATCACACCGTAGTTCCAGGTTGCCATGATGTATTCATTATGTCTGACTATGGGAATGTGCTTATGCAAATGCACACACACACACTAGACCACAGACGGCCCCATAGAACTCCATTATCATATGTGGTTATTAATGCATGATCGACCTATTTAAGTAATGGTGTACATTTATCATTCTGTATGCCTTCATTGCCTTGTGATTAGATATTTATTTCTCTCCCTGTATTCCTGTCCACCCATTGTCCTTCTCTCATTTTCTCTAGCTTTATCCCCATCATTCTCTGACTCCCCCCCACCCTCCCCACGACAGAGCCAAAGTCTCTGTCTTTGCTGAGGTAGCTGTACCTGCCATGACTTTGACAAAGTAGTCTCCACACGTGTGTGTGCGTGTGTGCGCGCGCGCCTCGTTAGTGTGAGTGTGGCATTTTGTTACATGCGTGCGTATGCGTGTGCTCACCGCAGCACACAACTGCTCATGTCATCCTCCACTCCCGTCCCGCCCCTCCCCTCCATGGCATCACTCCCTCTCTCTCTCCTCCCCTCTTCTGTTCACCTTGTTTCTCCTCGCGTGTGTACAGCCACCCCCCCCCCCCCCCCTCCAGCCCTGCCTCCCAGCCCCCCCCCCCCCCCCCCCCCCCCCCCCCACCGCCTCCCTCTCATTGATAGTGGAGCATATGTGAGCGGAATACCGAGGAGCTAATCATTATTCCACGAGCAAAGCGCAGCGCGCGGGCAGAATGTCAATTCTCTCTCTCTCACTCGTCTTTTAGCGTACATGTTTTCGAGCAAAGGGTTAACGGTACGCCCCCCCCCCCCCCCCCGGACCACATCTGTGCCCTGCGAAGATAAAGGGAAGAAGAAAAAACACAAATGTGAATTTGGAACAACTGTAGGTATTGTGTGTGCGTGTGTGTGCGTGTGTGCGTACGACCTGAGTGTGCAGTGAGTTTGCATTTGTGTGAGACATGCACGGTCGTTACGTAAAAAGCTCTCTACATTAATTTGTCAGTATTAAAGTCGGTGGGCTAAAAGGTGTAAGAGAGAGACAGCTGTTGAATGCGTATACTCGGAGAGGCGGTTGAAATGAAATGACAATCTTAAAAACATGAAGCGGCCGACCTCAGAATGAATTAAAAAGCTATTTCGGCGTTTGATTATTCAAAAGCAATAGAAGGACTCTGTTCTGTCTGTTCGTTCCAGTGATGGAAAGGAAATACCTTTTTGCCCTCAATAGAGGGTATATGCACGTGACATCATTATCATACTCGGAAGTTGGGTGGCAAAGAAATGACTTTCGGGCCTTGACATGCAGCCCAGGCATACATCCAAACAGAAAAGTCTACAGAGTGGATGTGGACTACAAAGTGGATGTGGACTATACATAGTGGATGGGAACGGCATAGGAGCTGGATCAGAATGTGAGAGCCAGACTGTGTGGATCTCCAGCTGTGAGTCATCCTCCCAGCTGCAGCATGTGTACAACGGCCCTCATCCATGCAGGTATACTTACTGCTGAAGGTCGTTGACACGCACTACTGTACCTATTCTTATCTCTCTACTTATACAGTATACCTTGTTGTACCTCTCTGCAATAATACAGTACAAACACCTGAACCTCCACACGGGGATCCATAAGGAGGTTTATCTTTAGCAACAGCCGCCCACAAAAAACAAAACAAAACACGCACGCACGCGCACACACACACACACACACACACACACACACACACACACACACATGCACCATCATTTACGATTCAAGCTTTTGTTACATGCCATAGACGGGTACATTTTGGCTCCTCAAAATAAGAAAATGATAATAAATGAAGTGACACTATATTAGGCCATATTCACATGGCGGCCATGTTGGCATTTTGCATTGAAAAAGCAGGGTGGCAACTGGCGCACACACACACACACACACACACACAGGACTTAGATCCTGGATCTTAATTACTTCTAGTTTCTCCCCATCGCTTCGAGAATTTCGGCTCCCACAACAGCCCCCCCCCCGATGGGGCCTTATAACGGCACGTCGGCAACATAAAAAGCTTTCTTTAATCAGCAACCATGGTGACATTATGGTGCACCGCAGCAGCCACTAATAATCACACCCGCACCCTGTGATGTATACAGTAGGAGGCCAGGGGAGCAATGCATGCACCTCACCTTATACAGCAAGGAATCAATGAGCCAGCACATTGTGAGCCACATAATGGACTGGAATGGAACACGGACTGGATGCACAGAGGAGGCCATGCGGTGCATGGAGGAGGCAGCCGGGTTAAGGGATAGATCCATACTAGGTGATGGGCTGTGTGAGACGTGATCGAACGTTTCCATCAGGGAGGAGAAGGAAGAACCGCCGCGGCAGCGTCGCAGGGGGGGGGGGGGTCGGTGGTGGGTTGTGTGTGTGTGTGTGTGTGTGTGTTTGTGTGTAGGGGGGTGTGTTCAGCGTGGTGTGACTGCCTTGGGAATGACTCTTTTTCAGCTATATGCACTTATGCAGGGACCGAGTGAGCCGTGTCGCGCCGCGGAACACAATTGTTGTCAGGTTCTCCTGGATTTGTTTCCTGCGTGCATGATGCGCTTTATACAGCTCTGAGCTTCAGACCAGGTTCTTATACAGCTCTGAGCTTCAGACCAGGTTCTTATACAGCTCTGAGCTTCAGACCAGGTTCTTATACAGCTCTGAGCTTCAAACCAGGTTCTTATACAGCTCTGAGCTTCAGACCAGGTTCTTCTACAGACCAGGTTCTTAATAGGACTGGGGACATCACACAGGAATATAGGACTGGGGACATCACACAGGAATATAGGACTGGGGACATCACACAGGACTATAGGACTGGGGGACATCACACAGGACTATAGGACTGGGGACATCACACAGGACTATAGGACTGGGGACATCACACAGGACTATAGGACTGGGGACATCACACAGGACTATAGGACTGGGGACATCACAGGACTATAGGACTGGGGGACATCACACAGGACTATAGGACTGGGGACATCACACAGGACTATAGGACTGGGGACATCACACAGGACTATAGGACTGGGGACATCACACAGGACTGGGGGACATCACACAGGACTATAGGACTGGGGGACATCACACAGGACTATAGGACTGGGGGACATCACACAGGACTATAGGACTGGGGGACATCACACAGGACTATAGGACTGGGGGACATCACACAGGACTATAGGACTGGGGACATCACACAGGACTATAGGACTGGGGACATCACACAGGACGTGCGTTGTCCTCCTGGAGGACATGCTGACTGTGTGCACGTGCTCTGCTGCTGGTGTGACATGCTTCATGTGCTTTATAAATAGTGATGATGACATCAGACGGGCTCAAGGATCTCCTCTCTGAGAGCGCAATGGCATGGGAGAGGTGTGTGTGTGTGTGTGTGTGTGTTCTCTAATGAGATTTGCCTCTGTCTCCTATGTGAGTGTTCACGTATTTATGTAGCATGTTTGTGCTTTATGCAAATGAGAACTCAGTGACAAAATGGCAATATGTGCCTTTGTACCGCTGTTTCTACTCAGTGGATTTGTGTACGTGTGTGTGTGTGTGTGTGTGTGTGTGTGCGTGCGCGCACTCACCAGAGCACACCTGTCACCAAGTGTTATGCTTTATTTACCTCCCTCAATTCTTCTCCCTGACTTAAAATAGCTCCGACTGAGTTGAATGCGTGTGGACATTAAGACTCTCATCATCTCTCTCCAGATTTCTCTCTGACGTAAGAAAGCTTGGGAAGAGTCGAATGTGGGCCGACATTAAGGGCCGATTCATACTCCTATTTTAGAGCCGAATAAAAGTCGTTTCGGTGCTGTAGAGCCTACAATTTGACGTCATTTGAGGTTGGGGGGGGGGGGGGGGGGGGGTGGTATCGTCCTAAAGTCGGCTCTTCGGTGCTACTGAAATTTTCTGACGAGCCGAAATAATTTCGGCTCTACAGCGCCGAAACAGTGGTAAAATAGGAGTATGAATCGGCCCTTAGACTGAAAGAGTACCGTGACATGTGATTACCAGCTATACACCGTCTCTACCAATGTTTGGCAACCTAATTAGAAAGTGTAGTGAGCTAAGCGAACAGTTACTCTAATTTAATGAAGCTTCACTTGTTTGAGAAATGTACCAAGCGTTAAGCTACATTCCAGAAATATGGCAAAAGTAATTTACTTATATCAACCGCCCTTTTTTCAACATTTCATTCCAAGTCAATGCTATCTCAATAAAACTGTCAGTCAAACACATAAGGCAGACAAAAGAAAGAAAGGAAAATCAGTTCAGTTGTTGGCCTATATTAAACAATGAGTTGGGCTCTCTGTTCTCACTGCTCCAAAACCAATTTCAAAACCAAAAAAATGTGCTCCATATAATAACAAAAAGCAGGTGTCGAGAGTGTAACTACCGGTATGTACATCTACACTGTAGATGTACATACCGGTAGTTACACTCTACTGTACTGTACGGTACTGTAGATTCTGTGTGTGCACCTGTGTTTGCATGGGAACACTCAATTTAGCATTGGGCACATTTGCTGGACAAACTAAGTTAAGTCAAAACTGGTGAGCCTCAACTCAGACCACAGCAAAAGAATAAAGACGAAACAGAAACAACAAAAATAAACAACAGCGCATTGCATGCATGCGTGCGTGTGTGCCTGCGCGTGTGTGTGTGCGCATTATAAGTGCTCATTCTACAAGGTTTTGAGATCCTTACTAAAGACACACTTTATATAGTGCAAATCAGTTCAGCATATATCGTTGCTGTCGGGAGGAAACCTCATAACTCCATTTTTTTAGGTTTTAGATTTTTTTTGCCATAAATCAGTGCTATTGAACACCCTTTATGTCTGTGTGTTTTTTCGAAAATATTTAACCAATGGAAAGTAGTACAAAGTGCTTCGGACAAAACCTTGTAACTCCTCAAAATGTCTGCTAAAGCAACTAACTCCACCACCTCTCATGGAAGTACAGTTGACAATATATAAAGTTACAACACCAACTTTGATGAGGCTGTATAATGTATATTTTGGAGTTATGAGGTTTCCTCCCGACAGCAGAGAGATGTGCATCAGTATATATATACACTGATGCACATATATTATACTTTAGCTTTTCCTTAAAGGAGGCAAATCGATTTTCTGTTTTACACACCATCGTAATGTTCTTATTTTGATCATGAGAAACCAAATGGGGCCATTTGGTTCCATTTGTGCACTCTCAGTCAGAGTTACAGCCCTGCACTCGTCATTCAGGGCTATGTCTCTTTATGGCATTCTGGTACTGTAATAGTATATATCGTCTGGCAATTTTGTCCAGTACGTCTATTCCATTCACTTGGGCTCCCTGCTGAACAACAGGCACCACCCGACCAACCTGTTGAAGGAGATAATGCTGCAACAGAGTTTGGCGCCAATTCTGTGGCCCCTCGAGCACCACCGGCTTATGATTAGCATTAAGGGAATGTAGTTTAAGGGCTGCCTCCTGTTATCTGACTAAAGCAAATACGTCTTGATTACAATCAGCTGTTCTTTTGAGAGGAATATCTTGGCAGACTGTCCCAAACGACACAAAAATGTCAACGCTTTCGAAATTCCAATTAGTGTGCTCTTCATTCAAACACTGTGGCGTCTAATCCCCCATCGTATGGTGACTCGCGCTCCGCGTCACATCGCCGTGCTCTTCTTTCATGAATAGCCCGTTCATTGTGAATTGAACCTCAGCCACTTCGCGTGCGTGGAGATGGAGATGTGTACGGCCGGATTAACAACGGAATTTAGTGGCGCGTAAGAACAACAGCCCGCAGCCTATAGCAGGGCCCTGTTCGGGAGACTATTTCAAATACGTATACCGGCGTAGAAAACACATATGGGTCACCGCGAGTTCAATGTAACGCAACACACGCCCGCTAGTGTTTGTTTTTTTGTGTTTTTTGGTCGTACCAGTTTCTTAACCACTCTGACCACCCAGGGGGCTTTGTTGCGTCCCTCAGAAATAGCAGATCCAGTGGAGCAAAAAAAGTGCCTTCCTGATTGTGTTAACCCATTTTGGGCCGGAAACCCTTTCGGTGTTAGCATTACGTTATGCTTTATCTATTTAAAAATAGCAGATCTACAAGCTCATATAGTCATAGCACACCACCGAGTGGCGCGCTACGAGCTTGTAGCCGTAGGTCTGCTATTTTTGAAGAAATCGAAGAACGACTGACATAGAAACATAGCTTTTTCAGAAAACTGTGCAGGATGCATGTAGAAGATATTTTTTAAATCTGATCTCAGGTCAGATTGTGTTAACACACGCGCAAATGACAGAGGCCTTTTGATTTGGTATAGCGCCAGCAGGGCCCTATAGCTGGGAGGGGCTGATCTGTCACTGTTCTAATGTCTATGGTGTTTCCGTTGTGTGCTGGGCCTGTGAGGTTGACAGTAGCCTAAAACAACGAAGGAACCTTTAACCTTATGGGTTCATATTACACTTCCCAGGGTTACATTTACACCCAGGATATTCCAGTGCGGTCTGTGATGTTGTGAATGTTTGTCACCCTGAGCATGTAAAGCCTGTCAAACTCTGTCAGTGTAGTTTACCCAAACTGGGCATCTATGATTGCTCTGTGCTTGTGTGCGCGCGCGTGTGTGTGTGTCGTGCACGTGCCTGCGTGTGTATGTGTTGTATTATGATGTGCACATGACTTGCACGTGTGTGTGTGTCTGTTGAACTCTGTTCATGTATGTTTTTTCCCCCTTTTTTAATGTCATTATTCTTTTTTTTTTTTCATTTTCATGTGCAGTTTTAACTTCAAATCCTTATCTCAGAGAGAATGGGGGACAGCAAGAGCTCTCTCGCTATACAGAGAGAGAGGGGGGGCGAGAGGGGGGGGGGCGGTAGAAGGACACATACACACACACACACACACTGTCGTGACTGTCTCTCACACACACACACACACACACACACACACACACACACACCGAGAGAGTCGAGAGAGAGAGAGAGAGAGAGAGAGAGAGAGAGAGAGACACTCGGGGAGTATTGAATGCAGTTTGCCGCGTGCCGCGGTATCGCAGCGGAGTGCACGCGGCGTGTTGTGCACTCACACAGACACAGAGACCTACAGTGCGCCAACAACGGAACGGACCCGAATCAACAAATGGACATGTTGTGATTGGGAACAGCTGGCCGTGGCCCGTGACGACGCACGGACGGACGCACATGCGGGAGAAGCAAACAAACAAACAAACAGGTGGAAAGCAAGAAGGGGAGAGTGAGTTTACCTTCCTTTATATCTCTGCATCAGACACACCGCTGCCAGGAACCCCGGGGCGGGGGGAGAGAGAGGGAGAGGGGGGGAAGAGAGAGAGAGAGAGAGAGAGAGAGAGAGGCGGGGGGGGGGGGGGGAGAGAGAGAGAGAGAGAGAGAGAGAGAGGCGGGGGGGGGGGGAGGAGAGAGAGAGAGAGAGAGAGAGAGAGAGAGAGAGAGAGAGAGAGAGAGAGCTAGAGAGAGAGGGAGGGGGGTGGGGGGGTGCACGCGAAAACAGAAAATCCCGGACAAGTCATTCCTCTCTCAACACCCAGGAAGCAGCCAGCCAGCCTAGCGGAGCCTAGCTGGGATACAGTCGGAGTTGACATTGGCAGCAGTCTCTAGTCTTGACAGGCGGATTATTGGCGTTTGTTTGTACGCTGTGTGTAAGTACCGGAATTATGTTTATGCAGGAGCGTGCGTGACTGCGTGTTGAATGTGGCCAGAGAGACAGACAGACAGACAGACAGACAGACAGACAGAGACGTGAGGGCATGTGCACTTGTGCAGTGATGATGATGATGCCGAGATGCTTGTTTTCGTGATGACCGAAAAAGAGGGAGAGAAAAGGGGTGTGTGTGTGTGTGTGTGTGTGTTGGGGGGGGGGTCGTGTTGGGGGGGTCGTGTTGCAGTTGTAGCCTAATGTCTGCTGGGTGCTAATGTGTGGAATGGGCATTGAATAGCTTTTTTTTGGTAAAACATTACTCTAGTCCAGACGTGTGTGTACTGTGTGTGTTTGTTTGTGTGTGTGCGTGCGAGGGCGCATGCTGTTTTCTTCACAGTGCCGGTTTGTGTGTGTTGTGTGCGCAGTGTGCGTGAGAGAGAGAGGGAGAGAGAGAGCTGATAATAGCAGCTCCATTGGTATTCAGTGGACAGAGCTGTGTAGGATCTCGCTGCGCCTCAGTCTCTACCCAGGATGGGATCACAGAGTGAGGATTGTGCTCGCGTGTGCTGGAGAGCCCACTAAAATGGGTGAGTGCGTGTGTGTGTGTGTGTGTGTGCGTGTGTGTGTGTGTCTCTCCTTCCCTCCTCCTCTCATTTACTCCCTTAGTAACTGTCTTCTCCTCAAATCTTGCACCCCCCCCCCCCCTCGCGGCTTTGGGTTTTCCGTTTCTCTTTCACCGCCACCGTCCTCATCATCCCTACTAGTAGCTTCATGTCTACCGTAGCCCTCCTTCCGTCCACCCATGCGTCCACCCATCCACCCACCCATCCCTCTCACCTCTTCTGGCCCCTCCAGGGTATAAACAGACAGGCCTGTCCAGTTAGATGGATCTGGGGGGAAATCTGAAGGGGTCATTTCAATTTATCTGCTCTCCTCTCGTCGGCTGTGCCCCCCCCCCCCCCCCCCCCACCTCTCTCTCTCTCTCTGTGTGTCTCTATCATGACTCCACACAAGACATGGTGATCTATAGCTGGCAGTGAATGGGTGACATGCTGTGATGTGGAGATAGCTGTGTTTTATACACATATTTATTGGTATGTCGTCATTCAGTATGAATCTGTGTCCATGTCAATGGGTGCCTGCTATATGTCCCAAAGTCAATGGACACCCTTCCTAATTAGTGCCCTTTGTTAGTGGAATGGAAATCTTAATGTTACTGCAGTCGGTGACATTCTACACAATTGTGTGCTTGCAATTCTGAGGCAACCGTTGGCGTTTATGGAAGGTGGCTTCCTGTTTCAGGACCATTAAACACATGGTTTGTTGATTTGAGGGAGATCTGGACTGGCCTCGGCTGTAACCACTTTAACCCTGAGTGGTTCAGGCCAGGGGAACATCCGGCAGAAATAGCCGATATATGCATTGCGTTCCGAGCTTGAAGATCTTCTGTTTCTAGTGAAGCGCTTTGGTGTTGGAAGTAAACAAGAGCAGACCAAGTACAGAGTCATTTAGCTAACTCTAGAGGCTGTTAGAAGTAGTTAACTCTATATCGAGCACCTTTTGGAATGAATTGGAAGGCCAATGAGCCAGGCCTAATCACCCAACATCAATGTCCGACCTCATCAATGGTCTTATGTTTATGTTTATGTTTATTTAATTAAAGGATGCCCATTATGGAGACACATGAACGAGGCTCTATAGTCTTCCTGGGGTCCTGATTGCATGAATGGAAGCAAATCAGGGGCATTTGATAATGGTCTTCATTTCTCTCTGTAACATTCTGCACACACTATTCTGGGTTGGGTTTTCACATGGCTGCTGCAATTGCCTCGCGCGTTTAATTTCTGATGTTGTTGCAGTTGTGTTCACGGCACGCACGCACATGTCACATTGTCACCCCTCACCAGTCATTTTGTATGTTGTGTTGGTCACCTCAATGACATGCCTGTTATTACATGCAGTTATTTCTCACCCAGTTGCATTTTCACACCTGTCACACTGTTTTGCCTTAATGACGTCAACAATGTCAGAACACACACACGCGCGCACACACACACACACACACACGTACACACGTACACAGCTCACGTACGTACCACCAACATATGTTGTTTGCACATGCACACAACTCTTTTAAAACAGCATGTGGTCCCACATACACTCAATATTAACACACACACACACACACACACACACACACACACACACACAGACACAGTTTCATTCTAAGCGGTCCTGTGAGGATGGGGGGGATGTCGGTGGATGGTCACATCTATCTAGCCTACTGTATCGATCTCTGCCGATACACTGAACGCTCCCTAATGCTTCACCTTAAATGGACCGTCGACTCATGCTAACTCACACTGCAGGAAGGACAGAGTCACTAAACCTTTTTAATGGCTCCTTTCTGCCTCGCACTGAAAGCACAGCACAATGTAGGCTATAGGTTTGTTTGTTTCTTTCGGTTAAAGGAGAGCAGACAGTCTGTTTGTCTTAGTATCTTACAAGCTAATGCTGGGAGGGGAGGGGTGTCGGCATGGGTGTCTGCCCATATAGATCCGAAATCCCCTTAATCCGAACATGCGGGAAGGTTGTCCGAACATGCATTAAGGTTGGCGAACATGCATTAAGGTTGGCGAACATGCATTAAGGTTGGCGAACATGCATTAAGGTTGGCGAACATGCATTAAGGTTGGCGAACATGCATTAAGGTTGGCGAACGTGCATTAAGGTTAGCGAACATGCATTAAGGTTGGTGAACATGCATTAAGGTTGGCGAACATGCATTAAGGTTGGAGAACGTGCATTAAGGTTGGCGAACGTGCATTAAGTTTGGCGAACGTGCATTAAGGTTGGTGAACATGCATTAAGGTTGGCGAACGTGCATTAAGGTTGGCGAACGTGCATTAAGGTTGGCGAACGTGCATTAAGGTTGGCGAACGTGCATTAAGGTTGGTGAACGTGCTTTAAGGTTGGCGAACGTGCATTAAGGTTGGCGAACGTGCGCCGCTGGTTGGCAAACATGCGCCGCTCCCGTGCTTGCGGTTATGTTTAGGGTTGGGGTTAGAGACGGGGTTAGTATTTTCGGAACAATGTGAGGAGGTCGAAACAATGTGAGGAGGTCAGAATCATGACTTGGCACCGTCAGCATGGTGGGGCACAGGTGTGCAGAGGACACACTGGTCAGTGTGTCGCTGTGATGAGAGTGAGACAAGGCCTCGGTGTGTCATTGTGATGAGAATGAGACAAGGCCTTAGTGTGTCATTGTGATGAGAGTGAGACAAGGCCTTAGTGTGTCATTGTGATGAGAGTGACACAAGGCCTCAGTGTGTCATTGTGATGAGAGTGAGACAAGACCTCAGTGTGTCATTGTGATGAGAGTGAGACAAGACCTCGGTGTGTCATTGTGATGAGAGTGAGACAAGACCTCGGTGTGTCATTGTGATGAGAGTGAGACAAGGCCTTAGTGTGTCATTGTGATGAGAGTGAGACAAGGCCTCGGTGTGTCATTGTGATGAGAGTGAGACAAGGCCTCAGTGTGTCATTGTGATGAGAGTGAGACAAGACCTCGGTGTGTCATTGTGATGAGAGTGAGACAAGACCTCGGTGTGTCATTGTGATGAGAGTGAGACAAGGCCTTAGTGTGTCATTGTGATGAGAGTGAGACAAGGCCTCGGTGTGTCATTGTGATGAGAGTGAGACAAGGCCTCAGTGTGTCATTGTGATGAGAGTGAGACAAGACCTCAGTGTGTCATTGTGATGAGAGTGAGACAAGACCTCAGTGTGTCAGTGTGATGAGAGTGAGACAATGCCTCGGTGTGTCAGTGTGATGAGAGTGAGACAAGACCTCGGTGTGTCATTGTGATGAGAGTGAGACAAGGCCTTAGTGTGTCATTGTGATGAGAGTGAGACAAGACCTCAGTGTGTCATTGTGATGAGAGTGAGACAAGGCCTCAGTGTGTCATTGTGATGAGAGTGAGACAAGGCCTCGGGTGCCATGGGGGTTTTGACAGCCACAGATATATTGCAATATATCTGCGTATCTGTATATACAGCCAAATATATTGGTACATTCTAAAGCACTGATTTCCCAATATACAGAGACACATTCTACAGCTTAAGTGGTATGCCTTGAGATTTTGACATCCATATAAAAGTTAGAAATCCACTGCTGTGATAGGATATAGACACTTGAGCAGTGTCTACAAATAATGCTCTGAGTTGAGATGGAAACTGCTCTGCAAAGGAGTGTGTGTTCTCTTTTATCCAACAAGTTTGCGACTCAAATGTACTGTGTCCTGCCTCCGCGGCGGATTCCAGTGAAAATCAAGCGATAATTCCCAGTGGGTTACTTATCAAGCCGATCTAATCGGTCTACTGCACATGCTGGGAGCCTGCTGAGAACGACAAGCCTCCTCATACGCTCACCTAAACATTACCGCAAGCACGTAGTAGCAGCACGTCTCAACCTTAACGCATGTTCGCCAACCTTAAATCAGTCGTTTCGGTCTACTGCCTAATGAGAAACGACAAGCCTCCTCATACCCTCACCTAAACATAACTGCAAGCACGTACTGTAGCAGTGCGGTCCCAACCTTGACGCATGTTCGCCAACCTTAATCCGGTCGTGTTCCGGGTTTTCCTTTTATCAATGCCAATCGCATCCAGTAGGCTCCCAGACTACATGCAGTAGGTCGATAAGATCGGCTGGATTAGTAGTAACCTACTGGGAATTATCGGTTGATACCATTGGAAGCGGGTGGCCTCTGGCTGTTGGCCAGGAAGACACTGAACGTGTGTTTCTTCATTATGTGGACTAAACCTAGAAGGCACAACATAGTTTATCACTTAATGGACACTAAATTCCTTAAAGATGGAATGCCATGATCCCCCCCCACCACTAAAACATGACCATCAGGTACTATGATTTTACTAGGAGAAAGATTATTTTAAGTGTACAGAAAGTGTAAAAAAAAATATTTTTGGGACACCCACCACTTCATTAAATATGCCTTGTTTTCAGCCTGGTGGGTGGTGATCCACCTGAACTGAAGCCGCACCCACAGCTGCTGTTGTATGATAAAGGGGGAGGGTTGCAGTGGGAAGTGCATTCCATATAGTTTTGGAGCCAGAAGGGAGAAGAGTTTGGGACGTGTGGAGCGTAGTCCCGCCGTCTTTATTTTATTTATTTCTTTATTTATTTGACAGAGACAAAGCTCATTAATCAACGTGTCAGTTTTCACCTCAATGTAAATGGGCCAGAGTTAGCCGAAGCTAAATTTCATCTGTAGTCCCTGGGCAGGCTCTTAAATATAATATAACAATAATGATAAAAGAAAGACAGAGTGTATGGTGTTGATGCCATGTTTGCATATGTGCAAGCACCCAACACTGTATCCATACAAAAACACAATACAATACAGGAACAGATCGACATGGTACAGGGGACAGAACAACTGCAAAGTGAGAAATGACACCAGTGATTAATACTAAATAGTGCTGATAGTTACTCATGATTACAGATTTGAATTGTTTTTAGCCATACCTTTTCAGGTTGAATTTGAAGGTCAGATAGTTGGAAGTCTCTCTTACTTCTGTGGGGAGACTGTTCCAGTGATGGGAGGCTCTAACAGAGAAGACTGTTTTACCAAACACACTAAGTCTGATTGGTACTTCAGTCCCCTCTGGTAGTTGCTCTGTCACCACTGTCCCTTCGACCTATGAACTGTTTCAGTGGTGGAGGTGCAAGTCCATTTAATATCTTAAAAATGAGGCAGGCATCTGCAAAATGTTTAAAGCTGTTAAAATTAAATAAGTTGTACTTTTGAACTACGTACTGTATATGGCAATGGTGGTAACGGTTGGGCTTTTGATCCAGTGTTTTTAATGTCTGTTTGTCAAGTGATTCTATGGGTTTTAAAGTTGTCTGAGTTTGTCTGCGACCAGGTTGTGAAACAATAGGTTATGTGTGAAAAAAACCATAGCATGCATGAAGAGTTTAGCTGCATCTGTTGTTAGATATGGCCTTATGTGTCTGAAATTGGATAAATTTAATTTGATTTTATTGGCTACATTTTTAACATGCTTTTTAAAGTTTCAGTCTAGTGTAATTCCAAGATATTTAAATTCTTGATACTACCTGAATACTACTACCTTCAATAAGAATGTCAGTGTCAGGGTCTGTGGAGTTCCGTGATTTAATTTGTATTTGTCTGATGCTATAGTTTGTTTATTAGTGAATGTTCTTCCAGCTGCACTGCGTTGGCTGATCTGAGGGTGTAGCTGTCATCAAGATTAAAAGCTGCCTACAGAATTAAAAGTTCATTTATAAAAGTACATAAGTTAAAGTTCATAATGTTTTTTGTTTCATGTCAATTTCATGTTTCTATGTGTTTCTACTTTGTTTTCAATGTGTTTTGAGGTAATTTATGTTTGATTGATTGACTAAGGTCACTTAAACCTCTGAGCAGTGGAAGCCTGATCTGCTGATTGAGCAAGGGTGTTTTGGATCCTCATAATTAGCAGAGCAGGGCAGAGACAGTTCATTCTGAGAGAGAGCTTCAGCGTGCAACAGCTAAAATGCATTGCTGCTGCCACATGTAGATTTGCTGTTTTCCAGCCCATGATATCAGTCAAAGCCAATGTACTGATACTGAAAGATTTCCCCCGTTTATTCCCCCCAAAGTGGATGCGGCCAATGAGGTATATTTGTTACATTTGTGTTTGTTTATTTGTAACCTGTGTTGTTCTTCATTATTGTTCTCTATGAGAATATTGTACTGAATGTATATTGTCTTTTATGTTTTTATTCAGTTCTCACGGCATTTAGCATACGCTAAATAAATGTCTGTACATACAAAGAACGCCTTGTGACGTATTTATCTACCGGAGGGGGCTACAGTGAGAACTCAGCCTGCTCGACACGAGGTGAAGGGGCCTGTCTGTGCCTACCGTCGACCGTGCTGCAAGCAAGTTTCCATGGTTCACCTGCAGTGACTTCCAGCAACAGATAAGACTGTGACTACTTTGGGTTCCCAGCAAGTGGAGTTCGAGAGCTTTGGGTGGTTAAGCCAACAAGAAGTAACACATTTAAAATAAGTTAAATGTTGAGTGGAGTAACCTACTCACTGCTTTAAAGGGACTCTATAAAATTGCTTAAAGGGACATTTCTAGTATTTTGCACATGTCTTTCTATGTTCAAGTTGTTGTTGATTTCACTACAGTCATTTAATTTTAAGCAAGTTTCAAGTGTAAACGACACTTAAAGTCTAAGGGTGAAAATATTTTGGTGTTATACATTTTCTGATTTAATCTTAAGTGGTTTACTCCTAAAGAATTGAAGTGACTATATTGCAACCAAGAGTGATATAAGTTTACTAGTGTTAAAACAAGTGTTATCCATTTCATTGGGTAATTTAATTTAAAGTTCATGTGTATTGTGAAATAATTTATGATACTTAAGTCAGTCTAAAAATATATACTTGGTTAAAAATACTTATGGTAATTATTTGCAAGTGAAACAATTTCATTAAGGGTGTTTGATACATTTAAGGTTTTTCTAAAAACAATTATGTCAAACTAAAATCCAAGTTCATTTGCAAGTGTTACATTCCAAAACCGTAGTATTATTTTAGGTTAAGCCAGTTAATTTAACTGTTGTTTTTTGTTTTGTTTAAGCTTTAAAGGCTACAGGCTACTAATTTAGGATAGCTTACAGTCAATTTAAACAATTCTAAAGATGTCTGAGCACGAAGCCAGTAAAACAGATTTAAACGTTACCATTACAGTTGATGCGTTAGTGCACCAGTCTAGCAGTACTGATAATGCACCTTTAGACACTAACACACAATCGGGAATTGAGGTACTAAAAGGGGCCGACAATGTGTCAGAAGAGAGTGAAGATGATGCAGATAAACCGCGAAGAAGCCGGAGAACCCGAAAGCTTACTGAAAAGGGTCAAAACCTCGAAGATGACAGAATAAGAAATATGCAGCATCACTTCACAACTTCCTATGAAAATTGGAAAGCTCTTGCCAAGGAGGCTAAGAAAGCATTCAATGGAGCTCTATCCAATGACATATTGGAAAGCGTTGTGACCAAGGTCAGCTGTGCTGAGAAAGATGTAACACAAGCTTATGTTGACTTACGCCGACACATTACCCCTGAAAGCCAGACCCGCCGTCGTGTCGACACTTGTGTAGCGGTGTCAGAGATCCTGACGCGTGCTTTTAAGGACAGAAATCAAGATGCTTTGAGTGAGTCTAGCTCGAAGTTCACATTCAGTGCCAGCCAACTTTCAGTGTCTACAAGTAGACCAACCACAAGATCAAGGCACTCAAACCTGTCCGCTGCAAAGAAACAAGAAGCTGCAGCAGATCTAGCTGCAAATCAAGCCACTTTAGATGTCCTAAATGTAATGGACTATGAGAAGCAACAGCTTGAAACCCTTGAAGCTGAGAACAGGCAAAGGCTTGCACAGCAAGAAGCGGAAAATGCTGCAAGGCAAAGTGCTTTAGAAGAGAAGCGCAGGCAATTAGAGCGCTTAGATGCAGTCAAAAAGATGAATGCTGCAAAGGCACGACTACAAGTGTATGAACAAGAAGTGGGTTCAGATGACGACATATCGGAGTTGCTTGAAGACAGCAAATCTATGAAACTGAAACCCACACTTAAGTCAAAGCGTCTGCCTGTGCAATATGTGGCATCACCACAACATGTCTCACAAGCACAATCGGCTATGATAACCCAAGCAACCACAAGGGGCCAGCCTGCTACTAATGCCCAGCAGATGACACAAGCAGTCACAAGCCAACCTGCTGCTAGTGCTCAGCAAGAGGATAGCGCTACAGCAATCGCCAGAGCAATTGCCGAGTCCATCAATGCAAGCCGACTCCCTGTACCAGAGCCGTCAGTTTTCAGTGGAGACCCACTAAGGTACAAAGACTGGAAGATGTCATTTCAAACGTTGATAGGCAGAAAGAACATTCCAGTAAATGAAAAAGTATACTATCTTCGCAAGTACGTCGGCGGACCGGCAAAGAAAGCCATAGAAGGTTATTTCCTGTTAGGCACAGAAGCAGCCTATCATTCGGCATGGGACATACTTGAAGAGAGATATGGAAGCTCATTTGTGATAGCCAAAGCCTTCAGAGATAAACTTACCGCATGGCCGAAGATAGGACCCAGAGACAGCGTGGAACTGAGAGAGTTCGCAGACTTCCTGCAAGGCTGTCAATCAGCGATGTCACAGATTAAAGGCCTAGAAGTCTTAAATGACTGCGCTGAAAACCAACGAATACTTACCAAGCTTCCTGATTGGCTGACAGCCAGTTGGAACAGAAAGGTCATTGAGAATCTGGAAGAGTGGCAGGAATTCCCTAGTTTCGGGAAATTTGTTAAGTTTGTCACAAAGGAAGCCAAGATAGCCTGTAATCCAGTGACCTCTCTTTATGCTCTGAAGTCGTGTGATGTCGAGAAGTCAAAGACACCACCAAAGCACCAAGACACCAAGACACGAAGTATTGGTGCAAAGGTACTAGCAACTACAAGCACATCTGAAGGGAAACCAGATGCTAAAGGGTGTGTCTTTTGTGAGAAGTCAAACCATGGCATTCACACATGTCGAAAGTTCATGGCCAAGTCAGTCGCAGAACGAGTCAAGTTCGTGCAGACCAACAGATTATGCTTTGGATGCATGAAATCAGGTCACCAGTCTAAAAATTGTGACAACAAGAGTGTCTGTGACACATGTAAAAGGAAGCACCCTACCTGTTTACACGAAGACCGTACCAAAGACGACGGAAAGAAACCACAGAAGGATGACAAACAAAAGGAGAGTGAGAAGCACTCAAAGGACAAAGAAAGGTCAAAGGACAAGACAGATGAAACAGCAAGTGAAGCAACATCACACCGTGTAGTGCAGGATATGAGCAACGCTTGCACTTCCACAGTTGTTCCAGTGTGGTTATCCACTACAAGTAGACCAGAGAATGAAGTTCTTGTATATGCACTTCTGGACAACCAAAGTGATACCACCTTCATCTTGCAAGAGAAAGCTGACACTCTGGACACACAGAAGGTTCCGGTGCAGCTAAAGCTGTCTACATTGTCATCCAAGAACACGATCATTCCAAGTCAGAAGTTAACTGGGCTACAAGTCAGGGGGTTTTACTCATCTAAGAAAATCCCTCTCCCAGTCACTTATACAAGAGAGTTCATTCCTGCCAATCTCGGTCATATTCCTACACCCAAGACTGCCAGAGCATGGTCTCACCTGGAGTACCTTGCTGAAGAGATCGCACCATTAATCGATTGCGACATTGGTCTGCTTATTGGCTATAATTGTTCCCATGCCCTGCTACCCAGAGAAGTGGTGTCAGGCAAAGACAATGAGCCTTTTGCCCAAAGAACAGACCTCGGCTGGAGTATAGTCGGCTGTGTCAATCCCTGTGTCGACTATGGCGATGTAATTGGAAGCAGCCACAGGATTGTTGTCAAAGAAGTGACACCAAATCTTCACTCGCATGCTAATCAAACAAGTGAAGTCCGATACATCTGCCGAACACAAGTCAGAGAAGTTGTCACTCCACCAGACGTGATACGGGTGCTTGAATCAGACTTCAATGAGAGAACGGCAGAGGATGCTCATTTCTCCCAAGAGGATCTGCGCTTCATCGCAACGATGGAAGATGGAATCAAGATCAAGGCAAACGGTCACTGTGAAATGCCGTTGCCGTTTAAGGAAGACAGACCAAGTCTACCAGACAATAGAGTGTGTGCAAATCACCGCCTCAAGTGTCTGAAAAGGAGATTCGAGAAAGACAAGCAGTACCATAAAGACTACATTGACTTCATGAGTGGAACAATCACGCGTGGAGATGCTGAAAAGGTTCCAGCTGAAGAAATGAACAAAGGTCCTGTCTGGTACATCCCTCACCATGGGGTTTATCACCCTCAGAAACCCGGAAAGATAAGGGTTGTGTTCGACTGCTCTGCGAAGTTCCAGGGCATGTCGTTGAATGATCATCTGCTCACTGGACCAGAACTGACAAATTCCCTAGTAGGTGTCCTCTGTAGGTTCCGCAAGGGTCCAGTAGCAATAATGTGCGATATTGAACGCATGTTCCATCAATTCCACGTAAGAGCAGAAGACCAAGACTATCTGAGATTTCTCTGGTGGGATGATGGAGACTTTCAATCAGAACCATCGGTCTATAGGATGAGAGTGCACCTGTTCGGAGCAGCCTCGTCGCCAGGCTGTGCAAACTATGGCCTCAAGTACGTTGCTGCACAAGGACAAGGCCGCTTCAGTGAAGCATCCATCGCTTTCATCGAAAGGAACTTTTATGTGGATGACGGTCTGATAAGTCTGGCAACTGCAGATGAAGCAATACAGTTGGTCAGTGAAGCAAGGCAGATCTGCAGCGCAGGCAAGCTGCGAATCCACAAGTTCATTTCCAACAGTCAGGAGGTGCTTGCATCCATCCCTAAAGAAGAATGTGCTGAAACAGTAAGACATCTAGATCTAGCCTTGGGTGAGCCGCAGCTTGAAAGAGCCCTAGGTGTACGATGGTGTCTTGTTTCAGACCAGTTTCAGTTCAGAGTGGTAGTAAATGAACACCCGCTGTCTAGAAGAGGAGTACTGTCGACAGTAGCGTCCATCTTTGATCCACTTGGCTTTGTAGCACCCTTCATCCTAGTTGGGAAGCAAATACTGCAACAGATGTGCAGAGACAAGATTGGATGGGATGAGCCACTCTCTGAAGAACTACGTCCAAAATGGGAGTCCTGGCTCTTGGACCTGCAGAACTTAGCTGATGTCAAGATACAGCGATGTTACCTGCCAGCAAGTTTCAAAGAAGTCAAGAAGTATGAACTCCATCACTTCTCCGACGCAAGTGTCACAGGGTATGGAGAATGCACTTACCTAAGAGCAGTCAGTGCATCAGGCCAAATCCATTGTTCTCTAGTCATGGGCAAGTCCAGAGTGGCACCTACGAAGATCACCACAATCCCACGACTTGAGCTGTCAGCAGCGGTTGTTGCTGTTCGTACAAGCGACCTGCTCAGAAAGGAGTTGGATATAGAAGATGTCCAGGAGTTCTTCTGGACCGACTCAAAGGTCGTCCTGGGTTACGTCAACAATAACGCCAGGCGATTTCATGTTTTCGTGGCAAACCGCATTACACGAATCAAAGAAAGTACCAATCCAAGTCAATGGAGACATGTACGCTCTGAAGAAAATCCAGCAGACCACGTGTCAAGAGGCCTCAAGGCAAAGGACCTCATTGCTTCCAACTGGTTTACTGGTCCAGATTTCCTCTGGTGTGACGAGCTTCCCAGCAGAGATGTTAAGGTGGGAGACATAGCAGTTGAAGACCCAGAAGTTCGTAAGACCATCGTACATAAGACCTTGGCAACAGACGTTTCACTGCCTGATCGTTTCCTGAAGTTCTCCAGCTGGACAAGTTTAGTCAAAGCCATTGCAAGACTCATGCGTCGTGTTAAGGAGCTTAAAGGTTTGACGTCAAGAACCAATGAAGCCACAAGTCTCGAAGAGAGAAAGGATGCTGAACTTACCATCATAGGTATTGTCCAAAGAGCAACCTTCTCTGAAGAAATCCAGAGTCTTCAACACAAGAAGGAGATCGGCACGGATAAGACCTGCAGACTGCACCGTCTGAATCCCTTCATGGACGAACAAGGTATCCTCAGGGTGGGAGGACGACTAGAACATGCTGATTTGCATCCGCACATCAAGCATCCAGTCATCTTGCCGAAGACCAGCCACGTATCAATGTTACTGATCGACCACTACCATCAAAGGGTGGAACACCAAGGACGAGGCATAACAATGAATGAGTTGAGATCAAACGGCATCTGGATCCTTGGATGTAGTCAAGCTGTGTCCTCCTACATCTATAAGTGTGTCAAGTGTAGGAAGTTCAGGAGGTGTACAGAGGAACAAAAGATGGCGGATTTACCCCGTGAGCGAATGGAAGCAACTCCTCCATTTACCTATTGTGGTATGGACTGCTTTGGGCCGTTCCATGTCAAGGATGGAAGGAAGGAGCTGAAGCGCTACGGGCTGCTGTTCACCTGTCTTTGCTCTCGTGCTGTGCACATTGAACTCCTTGATGACATGACGACCGATGCATTTATTAATGCACTCCGTTCCTTCATTGCCCTACGTGGAAACGTCCGTCAACTGAAATCAGACCAAGGTACTAACTTTGTTGGTGCAAGACGTGAGTTTCTGGAAGCTGTGAAGAACATGGATCAAGAATCCTTAAAGCAACTAGGCTGTGAGTTTGTCATGAACCCTCCATCTGCGAGCCATATGGGTGGAGTCTGGGAAAGGCAAATCAGAACAATAAGGAGTGTGTTGACATCCATCCTGGATAAGGCACCACAAAGACTTGACAGTTCATCCTTGCGAACTTACCTGTACGAAGTCATGGCAATCATCAACAGCAGGCCTTTAACAGCACACTTACTCAGTGACCCGGCTGGGCCACAGCCTCTTACGCCTAACCACATCCTGACGATGAAGTCTTCAATAGTCTTGCCTCCACCAGGAGACTTTGTGAAGGAAGACGTTTATCTACGCAAAAGATGGCGAAGAGTGCAATATCTAGCCAACGAGTTTTGGTCTAGGTGGAAGAAAGAGTACCTGTTGAACCTGCAACAGAGGCAGAAATGGCACAAGACCCGCAGAAATGCAAAGATCAACGATATAGTGATTGTGAAAGACGACACTGCACCACGAAATGAGTGGAAACTAGCCAAGGTCACGGATGTGCACCCTGGTGAAGATGGATGTGTGAGGAAGCTGCAATTGCTGATTGGAAGTTCAGCACTGGATGGCCAAGGAAAGAGACTCAACAAGCCAATCTACTTGGAGAGGCCTATCCATAAGACGGTTACCCTGCTTGAAGCCGACGAAGCAGACTAAGCAACCTCTACCTCTCATGCACTCCATACACTAGTGTTCATAGCACACTACATGACACTCTACATTAAAAGGATGATTATAAAAATGTAAAAGTTAATTAAAGAAATCCAGGTGATTTCGGTGGGAGTGTAGCTGTCATCAAGATTAAAAGCTGCCTACAGAATTAAAAGTTCATTTATAAAAGTACATAAGTTAAAGTTCATAATGTTTTTTGTTTCATGTCAATTTCATGTTTCTATGTGTTTCTACTTTGTTTTCAATGTGTTTTGAGGTAATTTATGTTTGATTGATTGACTAAGGTCACTTAAACCTCTGAGCAGTGGAAGCCTGATCTGCTGATTGAGCAAGGGTGTTTTGGATCCTCATAATTAGCAGAGCAGGGCAGAGACAGTTCATTCTGAGAGAGAGCTTCAGCGTGCAACAGCTAAAATGCATTGCTGCTGCCACATGTAGATTTGCTGTTTTCCAGCCCATGATATCAGTCAAAGCCAATGTACTGATACTGAAAGATTTCCCCCGTTTATTCCCCCCAAAGTGGATGCGGCCAATGAGGTATATTTGTTACATTTGTGTTTGTTTATTTGTAACCTGTGTTGTTCTTCATTATTGTTCTCTATGAGAATATTGTACTGAATGTATATTGTCTTTTATGTTTTTATTCAGTTCTCACGGCATTTAGCATACGCTAAATAAATGTCTGTACATACAAAGAACGCCTTGTGACGTATTTATCTACCGGAGGGGGCTACAGAGGGCTTGTAGGGTTCGATACCTTTTTGATTGCTTTGAAGGCCAGCATCAGAGTTCTGTGTACTCTGTGTGGGCAGCAACCGGGAGCCAATGGAGGGGGCGGAGAAGGGTGGGAGACTTTTGTGAGAATTTTGGCTGCATGGTTGAATGAAGACCAGCCAAGATTCACACAATTGTGAGGATTCTAGGATCTATCTATATTATCCAAAGCGGACAGTGTTAGGGAATAATATCAGATTTGGATGATAGATAATTTGCCAAGTATACAGTGATCTAAAGCCTGTATTAGAATGTGTATGAATTTGGTTCCTGTTATAGTACACATACAGTATAGGCTACATGGGAACCCCTTTTGGTGTTAGCATTATGTTATGCTTTAGCTATTGAAAAATAGCAGATCTACGAGCTTGTAGGTCTGCTATTTTTGAAAAATCGAAGAACGACTGACACAGAAACATGGCCTTTTCAGAAAACTGTCAGGATGTAGAAGACATTTTTTAGAATCTGATCTCGGGTTCAAAATGGGTTAAAGTGTCAGGAATAAGTAAAGATTCATGCATTTATAGCTTTAAAGGCCGTCTAAAGGGGACATGAATACAACTCTAAAAGCTGTAGCTTAGTAGTAACGGAATGGGCCCTATACCTGATGAGCCGGATCAAACGTAGCATTCCCCACTGTGCCACTGTTAGCTTTAGCAAAATGCACAAGAGGCAGCAGGGCTGTTAGGAATTCATTACGTATTGACATAGACGGACACAGAGCATGTTGCGATGCTGCTGGTATACAGTCGGCCTACAGTATGTCTGACCAGTAATGGGAACAGATGCCCCATGGGCCTCTCCCAGAATGAATGAATGCCTCGGGCACATCCGCCAACCGCAAGCCATGCTTTCTCCTCTTCTAGCTGCTGCTGCTCTCCCCCAGAATATATACAGTATACATCATCCAGTCTGTTTACCGCCGAGCAAGGCGAGACGAGACGAGATGGAGAAAGCTGGGGGTCGAAGCCTATATGACTCCATAAACGGATCAGATGTAGTTTGTGTCTGAGGACACAGAGGGGTTGTGTGTGTGTGTGTGTGCACGCGTGCGCGCGCGCTGATTGTTGCAGAAAGAGAGTACAGTACTAAAGTAAATGTACAGGAACAAGGAGACTGTTCGAGGAGGGGGAGGGGGGGGGGGGGGAGCAGGCAGAGCAGTGAGCAAACAAGCGGCAGAAGTCTGAGAGAAGTGAGAGTGACAAGGACAGAATCGACAGCGGGGCGACAGGCAGCGAGGCGGCTGGAGTGCCATGAAGGGGGGAATGACGTACGCGATAAGGGAGAGTGACACAAATGTCACCATTCTAACCTTTCAACGGCTCTCTCCTGTCTGCGTCTCGTTCTGACTTTCCCTCCCCTCGTTTCCTCCCGTCTAATCCTCTCTCCCTCTCTCTCTCTCTCTCTCTCTCCTCTCCTTGCAGGTCACGACCAGAATGACGACATCAGAAGGATAGTCTTCAACTGGCTCCGTGTACGTGACCCCCCCCGCTACTTAACGCAGACTCCGTACCCGACGCCTGCCACTTATACCCAGCCTCGGGTGCACGCCGCACGGCCACAGCTGTCCGCGCAGCAGTCAATCCAGGAGAGTTGAGGTTGGACAAGGTGGCACGGTCTGTGACTCAATAATACGCTGTTAACTGGATTTATACAGACGACAACGCTACAATACACGGGACTAGGAAACCTTGAAGGAGTCCACTTGACACCGAACCCAATCGACCTGTAGATGTTATGATTTAGCCTGCGAGGTGGACCTCTGTCCGGGTTCGGGGGAAAAAACCCAAATGAAATAAGCTTCGCCCGCAGCGATTTGTGGCCCGGGCGACGGCATGGGGCTTTTTGGACACGTCCGGATTTATCGACTGGATATCCTATCGAGATTACGGGACTTTTGTTGTGCTCACTTCAAAGTCGGGCCACTTTTCCAGATTGGCTCTTGGGGCAAAAGCGAGTAATTGGAAAAACCCACTACCCCCTGGAGACCCTGTGTTCTTATTTGGGGCTTTTTGTGCGTGTGTCTTTTTACAGAGGGGGTTTATTTTTTTCAAAAGAAACACTTTTTTTCAAAGCCCCCCCCCCCTCTCTTCTTTCTTCTCTCATTTTGTGTGTATTTGTTTTTTGGTTGGCCCTCTTTTCATCCATTGCAGAGGAATACATTATGAGGCAGCTCCATTCTTCTTGATCCCCCTCTTCCCCCCACGCCGGAGACGGCGAGAGAGAGACAGAGAGAAAGAGAGAGAGAGCAGGGACAGACTGTCCAGAATAGATAAGGAGCTTCAAGACAGACGCGAGGAGTAGAACAAGAGAACAGAGGAGTTAGAAGATAGAGAGCAAACAGGTAGATAGATAGTGAGGGATAGAGAGAGAGAGAGAGAGAGACGGGAGACGAAAAGGCGAGAGAAGTGAGGCAGAGGGAAGGATAAGAGAAGTGAGAAGAATCGAGAGAATTAACTAGGATTGTTGAAAATCCTCTCAGAGACTCCGAGTCTCTTCCTAATTCGTCTCCGTGTCGCGCTGGAGGCCGTTTAGTAGCCATGGGCAGGGGAGGGGGCACCGGGTACACCAGGGGGGGCACTTGAGTAGTGGTCTCGCCTATAGGGTTAAGCCCTCCCAGCCTCGCTGAAAGACTATAGGGCTATAACACGTACCTGTCTGGTGAACGCATGGATATACTGACGGACTGACGGACGGACGGACGGATGAGCTGAAAGGCTGACACCACAGACGGACAGAAAAAGGAGACGGACAGAGAGTGAGAGAGCTCCACGTCAGTCAGGAAGCCGGCCAGGCGGCCATTTATTGACTCCAGTCGGAAGAATAAGGCAGTTTGGCATAGTCGGCCGCATCATTGTCATTCTAGGTGGAGTGTTTCTGAGAGCGAGAGAGAGAGAGAGAGAGAGAGGTATACGAAGCAAGCAGAGAGCAAAGAAGGAGAACAAAAAGTAAAGGAGAGGAGCGTCTGTTACTGTAGTGCGGTGACCGGGGGAATCTGTGTTCAATTAAAGGCACCTGTGTGTAGGTCTGTGGCACACACCCAGGTATAGTCAAACACACAGACGTGTTCCTGGAGGAGAGATAACAGCCTCTTAGATATAGAGGGGACGGGCTGGAGAGAGAGAGAGAGAGAGAGCAACAGAGAAGCAAGTGGCAGTGATCTGAGAGAGAGAGAGAGCCCCCTTCATCTCGCCTGTCATTTCCTCCTCTTGGCCCCTCCGCCGCCCACTGTGGCGATTGCTTTGCTGACATCGCCGCGGCTTCAGAGAGGCAGATAGAGGCAGAGACGAGGACGGAACGTGTGTGAGTGTGTGTGTGTGTGTGAGTGTGTGTGTGGAGGGAGGGAGGGAGGGAGGGAGGGGAGGGAGGGACGAGGGAAGGTGAACAGAGAACAGCCCAGAAAGGCGTTGAGGACGAGGTCACGAGGAGGAGGCCTCGCTTTCTTTTTGTCTATCTCTTTCTTTTCCTTTTTTTTGAACAACATATACTTCATCCCTTTTGTTTTCAGTTTTTATCATCGTTTACTTTCATCTATTCTTTTTGTGTGCGGGGGGTGGGCGGGGGGTAGGGGGGGCTCAGCCCTCTCCCTCTCTCGCTGTCTCTCTCATTACGGACGCCGCCGCGTCGTTGGATCTTTTTTTTGGGGGGCCCGAAACGCTCTGACCCCCCCCCCCCTCCCCCTCCCCGCCCCCCAAACACGGATTATACCCTCCCTCTGCTCCGCATTATAGTAATACAATCTTCTAGTGTCTTAGAACCCCTCTGAATCTCCTCACAGCCCACCACAACCACACCCCGATAGCACACGTCGACCCCAAAGACCCATCAGCCCCCCCTACCCTGTCCCAAAGACCCATCAGCCCCCCCTACCCTGTCCCAAAGACCCATCAGCCCCCCCTACCCTGTCCCAAAGACCCATCAGCCCCCCCTACCCTGTCCCAAAGACCCATCAGCCCCCCCTACCCTGTCCCAAAGACCCATCAGCCCCCCTTACCCTGTCCCAAAGACCCATCAGCCCCCCCTACCCTGTCCCAAAGACCCATCAGCCCCCCCTACCCTGTCCCAAAGACCCATCAGCCCCCGAAGAGCGTCTTAACGGAACCCGAGCGGACCTGGACACCTGGCCCTGCCCCGCACCACGTGGTCTCCTCTACGGATCCTGGTCCCTCCATCCATGATGACCTCCGTGGTGACTGGCTGAGACCTGGCTTCTCATACCGTCGTCTGATTCATTCTGTAAGTACAGGACGCCCTCTATCTCTTCCTTTGTGTGTGTGTGTGTGCGTGTGTGTGTGTGTGTGTTCTGCAGTGTATTTCTTTTTTATGGTGTCTTCAAAGCCAAAGCAGAACTGCTTCTCTTTGCTGCCTCAGCTCCGGGCAATTTCAGCACTGTGTGTGCATGTGCACGTGTGCGTGCGTGCATGCGCACGTGCCAAGGAAAGACAGGAGATTGTGATCTTAGAGCCAAGCAACAGCATCTGAGTTGTGTCAGAAATATAAAGCGAAGGGAGGTGCATCACTTCTGTGTGTGTGTGTGTGTGTGTGTGTGTCCTACATGTGTTCATGTTTGCGCCTGCCTTCATGTTGGTCCCGAGGTTAATTTGAACTAATTAGTGGTGAGCATTTTTGCATCCCAGTGCAGTTTTTCCCCTCTGTTCTCTGTGTAGTGTTCATTATGACAAGAGAGAGAGAGAGAGGACGAGAAGAAGATGGAGAGAGAGAGAGAAGAAAAGTGAGAGAAAGGGAAGCATAGAAAAGTGAGTGAGAGGTGGTGTTAACAAAAAAAGAACAAAGAAAGGTTTTAACAAAACACAGTTAATTATTTCCTGAAAGAAATGGCTACCAGCTCATTACAAACATTATTCAATCATGAACAATTGAGACCTTTTGTAAAGTAATCACTTCTGGAAAATAACAGAAGACATATCACAGGTTGTTTTCTATTCAAAATTACACAGTGTAGACATCGAATAACAACACAGCAGACAATAATGTGTTACATGTCTTCTGTTATTTTCCAGAAGTGATTACTTTACAAAAGGTCTCAATTGTTCATAAATAATGTTTGTTCATGAGCTGGTCACTGAGCTCTCATTGACTCCAGTGTAGTGTACTTCAGGGTAGTTTGGCTCCCATGAGTGTCCATGAAAGTGTCATGGACACTTGACTTACTTGACCACTTGACTTATCTTCCTTCTCAGAGCTTCCTTGATGCAGTCCAGGAAGTAAGTGAGCCCAGTGTCCATGACATCAGAGACACTGGGCTCACTGCTAAAATCTAAAACCACATATTACACATAAAGACCCCCAGGAAAGGGGTACAGGCTTTAGTTTTTACATTCTATTGTTCCGACAACGACAACCTATCTCAAACCCTAACCTAACCATAACCGCAAGCACGGAGCAGCGCATGTTCGTCAACTTTAACGCATGTTCGCCAACTTTAACGCATGTTCGCCAACTTTAACGCATGTTCGCCAACTTTAACGCATGTTCGCCAACTTTAACGCATGTTCGCCAACCTTATTCCGGTCGTTTTCCGCATGTCGGTCCAATGGTTTGTCGGAGAAACGCGTGCACCCCCATATCTTTTTGCAAAAATGGCGAAGTGTCCCTTTAATCCATAGGGTACTTACAGTAAGCAAGAACAACACATGGTAATACATCAAAATACATACAAAAATAGTCATCAAGAATCATAAGGAAGGTCTAGTACTAGAAAATAGTATACATATACGGTATACTAGACTAGTGTGTTATGTCTACATAAAATGCTATGTAAATTACATAAGTTTAGCCTTTGCATACGCCTGTAATGAGTTCATTTCTATAGTTTTGGAGCCAGAAGGGAGAAGAGTCTGGGATGTGTGGAGCGTTAGTTTTGGAGCCAGAAGGGAGAAGAGTCTGGGATGTGTGGAGCGTTAGTTTTGGAGCCAGAAGGGAGAAGAGTCTGGGATGTGTGGAGCGTTAGTTTTGGAGCCAGAAGGGAGAAGAGTCTGGGATGTGAGGAGCGTTAGTTTTGGAGACAGAAGGGAGAAGAGTCTGGGATGTGAGGAGCGTTAGTTTTGGAGCCAGAAGGGAGAAGAGTCTGGGATGTGAGGAGCGTTGTCCCGGCTGTTTTAGTAAAGGTTCTGCCAGCCTCCTTGTGTTAGCTGGGCTGAGTGTGCAGGGCACCAGAATAGGCATGCTAGAGTTCATGATGTTAAGCAGCTGATGGCAGTGGCTGGGGGTTGTTGGGGTCTGTCTGTGGCGTTGCCCTCCATTTCATCTCTTGGCAGAAGGATCAAGGCCCGTCTTCCTTACACTTCCCCCCTGCATTAGTCTGGCGTGGTCAGACTGTTGCCTCCCACAACTTTCCAATGCTTATTCCGGTCACATACGGTCTGGAAGCTCTGATCATGAACAAGCGATAAAGCGGATATGACGGATGTAGAGCATGTCGTCTAATGATCCGGGTGTCGGCGGTTCGAATCCCGGCTCCTCCTGGCCACATGTTGAAGTGTCCTTGGGCAAGACACTGAACCCTGCGTTGCCTCTAATGTGTCGGCCGGTGCGAGCGTGCCACCATTGGTGTGTGTGAACAGTGTGAATGTGGGAAGTGAGGACGCTGGCGTCGACTGCTCGCCGCTTCACCTCCCAATGCATGAATAAATGAGCCATTGTAAAGTGCTTTGATCACAAGGTGCTATAAAAATGCCAATTCATTACAGACAGTAGTAAAAAGCAATCTTGAGGGTCTGAATGAAATGCACATAAAGTAAATAAATGTATGCATTAAATTATCCCTATAGCTTAAGACACTGTATATTAACAGTTAAAAAGAGCATATATGAAAACGTGTAGAGGAGGAGTCTGCAGTCCATCCGTCCATTTTTACATTACGACCTCTTTCTGTAGGGCCTCCCCCCTCCCCCTCTCTCTCTCACGCCATTACCACGCACGCACGCACACACACACACACACACACACACACACACACACACACATGCACGCACGCACACACACGCACGCACGCAGCCTCCCTCTCCATGATGTCCTGCATATTCTCAGTGGAGAACAGACTGAGAGGGACATCCATCTTGGCAGACACATGGATATCTCTATGCACTCCACACACACACACACACACACACACACGGTCCATCCATGCTGCACCGGCGGACGCTTCATCAAGTTAGTCCCTTTCGAACGGACCAACGAGCTGTGAATAACGCAATTACACGAAGCGCGACCACTACGAGCGACCCCTGTGTGTGTGTGTGTGTGTGTGTGTGTGTGTGTGCTAGGGGGCAAGCGAGGTTGACTCGTGAAAGGGCTGCAAGGTGAGAGGAAACGCTATATACGGTAAGGCACACAGTGACGGAGATGGAGACGGTCAGAGATGGAGTCCAGTTCTTAGAGTGGAGGGACCCTCAGGGGCTCCTGAGGGACTTCCAAATGGACCCTTAAAGGTCCATAGCGCAGCTCTCGGGTTACGTTTGCGATGTGTCGCTTGAGTTGTTAGATCTGCTATTTTTGAAAACTTTTGATACTAAGTAACAATTGCTGTTACTAACTATAACTACTGTAAGTGACAATTTTCTTAAGTGATTTTTGAGTGGTGCAGCCACTCCAAGGAACAGCAATGTGTGTCCCTTTGTTTGTATGTATGTCTCCGTCTGTTTAGGGTACCAACAGGTGGCAAAGTGGCACTGTTGAGCTTCACACTGTGCACAGCTGCATGATGGGAAGCTGAGTTTTTAGCAGCCATTACGTGGTTTCGGGTGTGACAGTAGAGTAGAGTAGAGTATAGTACAGTAGAGTACAGTACAGTACAGGGTCCCCTTGGGGACACGGTCATTTCTCGACCGTTTCGGACGCAGGGCGGCTGGCCGGAACCGGGCCGGCACCCCTGGGCACGTTCCTGTGAAGTTCCGGTGGACCCTTTATATTCTGAGAATCAGTGTTGGGTCAGTAGCAGGATGTCTCTCCTGTTCTTTAGTAAACACTAAACAGAAAATAAATGTTCAGGTCAGGATAGTGGATACCTATCGGAACGATAGAGGTTAAACAGGAGCATTTGCATTGGCAAGAGATGACAACATTGGCACTTGAACACTGTACATTTCAAGCTTATAAATGGGTACGTTTTGGTCAAAACGTTTTGAACGTGCCAACCATTTCAACAGTTTACTGTGGGTCTCTCTCTACAAAAGCTTTTCATGGACAAATGCGCATCTCTGCAGAGCGGT
This sequence comes from Protomyctophum bolini, assembly GCF_963924005.1. Classification (NCBI taxonomy): domain Eukaryota; kingdom Metazoa; phylum Chordata; class Actinopteri; order Myctophiformes; family Myctophidae; genus Protomyctophum; species Protomyctophum bolini. The sequence goes on along the minus strand of NC_137868.1, from coordinate 39,780,120 downwards.
AAAAGGCCCCTGTGCTCCGTGGGAGCACTCTGATTGGTTTGGCAGCGTGCCTCTGCTTTGTTGGTATACTGTCGGTCAGCCCCGGAAGATTCAGATTACCAAATAATACGATTACTGTGGCGGCACGCTGATAAGACACTCGCCACCGCTCCCTCTTTATAACGCATCCAGAGAGAGAGAGAGAGAGAGAGAGAGAGAGAGAGAGAGAGAGAAAGAGGGGAGATCCGGGGAGGGATGGGGGAGAGAGAGAGAGAGCATGTGGGCTGTCAGAGACATGACTACAGTGAATGCATAATGCTGTCACCAGGGGCTGGCCACTCTGCGAGCACGCCATCTCCTGAGCCCGTGTCCAGAGAGCGAAGAGTGATGGCATGGCTTATCACCACCAGGGTTATTGATATGACAGCTGTCCATACACAATATAAGCCCTGCACCATGCTAATGTCATTTTGATCCATGTATGTATGGGGTGACGCTCACCGCATGTGTCTTTAACGACGTCGTCGACGTAACGTTCCAACACTGTTGTATAGGTCGATTTCGAAAACGACGGGGGAGGGGAATGAGAAAAACGCTCGGGCTGTGGTCGGACGTATACTCGTACATCAACTGGCCATTACGCGTGTTTAAACGTGCAGGGGGGGCTCTCGGCGCCGGCGCCTGTCCGGTCCTTATCTCGTCGTATTACACTGCTTTGCGTCCCACCACGTGTGGGCTATTTGTTTTCACGTGTGCGAGCTCTCGACAGCTCGCACACAAATTTCCCCCCGAGTTGACCTTGCAGTTTAAAACACAATAAAAGGCTGAACTCCCGGGCTGGGCTGTGCGTTGCACATTGTTCACGTCACGTGGTTTCTTCTTCTTCTGGAGCCTGACAAATGGCCTCCTGTCCATTGGGGAGGAGGGAAGGGGGGCGTGTGTGTGTGTGTGCGTGTGTGGGGGGGGTAGCAGTACAGTGGGCAGCAGAAATACTGCTCCCTCCCAGACGACCGACCGCTCAGCAGAAGTAAAATACAGCCATCTGTAGCCTTACTGCTTCTGCACTAGAGGAGCTAATATCAGGATTTCTGGCCAGGCTGCCTGCAACACCCCCCCCCCCCCCCCTGCTGAGAGGGCTCAGCAGGGATGGCCATTTGCCTGGAGAGTAAAAGATTAGCCTCGACCAGGGAGGCAGAATGGATACCTATTTTGCTGTGTGATGTCAGGCAGGGGTGCAGGGCCACTTTGAAGACGGAGAGAGCCACTATAATTCCACACTCGCTCCAGATGGGCCACGTTGCATATTTCTACTGTCGTAGCAAAAAATAGCCGATCTACAAGCTCAAAACGCGTCGCACTGTGGCGCACTTTGAGCTTGTGAATCAGCTATTTCTGCTATATTTTAATTGAAATCCTGACTTTTTTTGCTTTGTTTGAATTGGAATCCTGAAAAGTAACATTTCTATTTTATTTCAAATGCATTTATACTTATGTTGACTTTATGAACTTAAAAATGCATTGGACACAATAACATCCTATACTATAGTCATTCAGCTACTAATATAGTCATATAGACTGAAGTAATTCAAGCGGGTCATGTTTGGAATTGTAACGGCTGAAATCAATAGTATATCAGCATTCTGATATTAACCTGCAGGGCCACATTATAAGTGAAGGTTAGGGCCCCGCATGTGGCCCCAGGGCCGGCAGTTGCCCTGGTTCTGGGGCCTTGGGTTCAGTGCACACAGACGCCAAACCTATTTACCTCCCAGCAATGCTATTAATGGGTGGCTTGAGCTTGCTTCATTCTCCTTCTGGTCCTGTAGTACAATAGTGGATCTCAAAGTGGGGTCCTTGAAGCGGGGAAGAATGTGCATGTTGAGTGCTTGTAGGTTTTATATTTTAATCGTTTAAATATTTTTGAAACAGTTTGGGGATGTTGTCCACTTCAGTCATGTCCTCAGTGACATGGGGTTGTTGTCCACTTCAGTCATGTCCTCAGTGACATGGGGATGTTGTCCACTTCAGTCATGTCCTCAGTGACATGGGGTTGTTGTCCACTTCAGTCATGTCCTCAGTGACATGGGGATGTTGTCCACTTCAGTCATGTCCTCAGTGACATGGGGTTGTTGTCCACTTCAGTCATGTCCTCAGTGACTTGGGGATGTTGTCCACTTCAGTCATGTCCTCAGTGACTTGGGGATGTTGTCCATTACCTCCACTTCAGCCTTGACTTCCCCTGCTGGCCCCTCACCTCCCTGACCGAGCTCCCTCTATGACTCATGCTGGAAGCACCAGTGCAGCTCCGGTTCAGCATTATTATACTGCTCTGTGCAGTTGTAACCAACGCAACAACTGTGTATTCCCTGAGCTGCAGTACAGCCAACACACCAGATGTAAGGAAACAGCCAAAGAGAGGCCCACACACATATGCACACATACACACACACACACGAGCATGAGGGCGCTATGGGCTCCATTTTCGTCATCGCTAAACCCCTTATCCCTAAACTTATTTTTTACTATTTTGCAAAACATTTCTGAATAGTTAATTCTACAAGTTAGTAGTTAGTCTACAAGCTCACAAAGTGTCAATGTAGATTGGCTAGTTTAGGGATAAGGGGTTTAGCTGTGACGAAAATGGAGCCCTATATGTGTATACTGCATGCTCTGATCATTCCACTCCACTTGCGCTGAATCAAGGCAGTGCACGTACGTGGTCATAAAATCAGAGTGAATCACACACACGCACGCACACACACACACACACACACACACACACACACACACACACACACACACACACAGAGTCTCTGTTCCTACCCGTCACTTCCTTTCAGGTCAGCGGTCACATCCATGGCCCGTGGCGGGTTCTTTCCTCAGCGAGCCAGTAACCTGCCGTAACCTGACGGCATACATACACATACAGCTCCTTATTGTTGGCCATGTCATCCCTGTGATGACAGCACACATACACATACAGCTCCTTACTGTTGGCCATGTCATCCCTGTGATGACAGCACACATACACATACAGCTCCTTACTGTTGGCCATGTCATCCCTGTGATGACAGCACACATACACATACAGCTCCTTATTGTTGGCCATGTCATCCCTGTGATGACAGCACACATACACATACAGCTCCTTATTGTTGGCCATGTCATCCCTGTGATGACAGCACACATACACATACAGCTCCTTATTGTTGGCCATGTCATCCCTGTGATGACAGCACACATACACATACAGCTCCTTATTGTTGGCCATGTCATCCCTGTGATGACGGCATACATACACATACAGCTCCTTATTGTTGGCCATGTCATCCCTGTGATGACAGCACACATACACATACAGCTCCTTACTGTTGGCCATGTCATCCCTGTGATGACAGCACACATACACATACAGCTCCTTACTGTTGGCCATGTCATCCCTGTGATGACAGCACACATACACATACAGCTCCTTACTGTTGGCCATGTCATTCCTGTGATGACAGCATACCGGTGTCTTTGGCGGTGGTTCCCACGACCTGCTCTGGACCACTACGTTGAAAACCATCCGGTTATAAGCCCCACTAAGACCTGGAACCACGTGTGTGTGTCGTTTTTAGCGTTTAACCACGTTAACCATTATTTGAGACTCTAGCTGTTGAAAGAAATAGCACATCTACAAACTCATAGCGCAGCACTCTGTGCCACGCTATGAGCTTGTAGATCTGCTATTTTTGAAAAATCGCTTCTGAATATTTGCTTCTTGCGGGTGTCCCTGCATGGAACAACATATTTCCAGATGGCGGTCGCCGGGCCAATGTCCTTGACATGAAAAGGTTTTGAGGCACCACTGACATCCAAACAGGTTTTTCAGAAATGAATTAGAAGACTTTCCTAGAATCAGCCTCGGGTCAAGTGACGCTTGACATCTGCCGTTTCTGCATGCATAGCCAACGCTCAGATCTAAAATGACACGGATGCTTCCCCCGTTTTAATTTGATTCATAGCCTCTGGGGGGCGTCACCACCTTCTTTTTGGCTCCCCTCCTTTTCTAAGTCCACTTCCGCCCGGGTGCTCCTCTGTTTATATTCCTACTAACAACACCTCATGTTTAAGGCAGTGCACGGCACCGACAGGTTCTTCTGCCGTGAGCAGGATGTGTCTCGAGAGATTAGCACACCGTATAGTCTGGCAGGGCTGTGAAAGCTATAAGCAAATCAATCCGCTGTGACCAAGAGCACTGTGGTAATCGCTTACCCGGCTCTCCCGTTATCAACGATGGGAACGTGCCATCTGCTTCCCTATAGACGTCTCTCCCCTAGCCCATTATTGAAGTCTTAACATTTGGCAGCTCACTTCCTAAAAATCTCAAGTGTTTCAGCCAGCCACGGCCAAGCAGCCAGCCAGCCAGCCGTCTGGCCCACCAGCCATGAGCTCTCAGGCTCCAAGGTGGACCGGGGTAATTTGTGATATGACACAGAAATGGAGCAGCACTTGCGTTTCTTTTCCCCCCCAGTCCTCAGTATAACCCACAGCAGAGCCATCTAATAGAAGAGTTACGATATTCAGGGGGCAGAAACCGAGCGCTCGGGCGCTGTTCATGCCGCCTGGAAAGGGGGGCGAGCTGGAGTTGGAAATACATTGTTTTCAACGAGGGTGGCGCAAATGAGAGCTATTTTAGGCATGTGTGCAACATGCCAACTGTTTTAAAGTATTGTACAGTGACAAGTAAAGTCTCTGACTGTAATGTTTATGTTTTGTACGATTATCGATTACTACAAAACAATCTAAAATAAAGGGAGATCATTACAGCTGGGCATGTTGCCTGAGTCCAATGCACTTCTGCCTATATACTTCCGGTCCCATTTGTTGTCCCCATTCTCAATGGAGGTCTATGTATATGTAGGAGAGCCGCCCGCCATTGGACTGGCCCCACGAAGTGAACGGAGTTGGCTCTGACCCCACAGTATGACCACCGGTGCGAGGCCGGTGTCTCCCACACTAAACCTCTTACTCCTCATTGCCTAATGGAGCAGAGGAAAGGAAAGCGCTTGCTGAGGCGTGTGTGTGTGTAGTCCACTCACTGCTATAGCCTCAGGCTGACTTGGCCTCCGGGGGGAGGGGTGGAGGGGGGGAGCGACCAGCGGCGTGGATTGGACATTAGGATGCAGATGGCCCCCCGGTATCTCCTCTGCCTGCTCTCCCCGACTGGGGGCTTCTGTTGCTGGCCATAAAATGAAGGCCACTAATGGCCTCTCGGTTAATGGGAGTCGTTAAGATTGGATTGCAGGATGATAGAGGAAATGTGTGTGTAATGCGTGTAAGGGGGGGTTAGAGGTGTGAGGATCTGTGTGTGTGTGTGTGTGTGTGTGTGTGTGTGTGTGTTTGCGTGCATGCTTGTGTGTGTGTACTCCTAATGGGTAGTTTGGCACAGTCTCCATCCTTTGGTTCACTGTGATGCAGAAAATGCGATAGGTGTAACACGGATTTGTTGTGACGACGTTGGTGTGCAAAAATGATCGGCTCCTTTGTGCAGTGACATACATTTTGCACGTACAGTAGACAGTCAAATCCTCTGAGAAAATATAGTAAGTAAATTAACCATATAGCAAATCTAAACTCATCGCGAGCCAATGCGTACTCAAATACTCTAGTCCTACTAGACCCCAAGAAATTACATCTGGCCACGAAAGATCACGAGATCTACTGAATGTGTCAAACTGACATTGAGCCTATAACACAGTGTTCCTCCCAGTAGTTCCCCTTCACATTCAGTAGATCCTGTGATCTTCCGTGGTTTCCATCTGAATGAACTGGCACACTTATTTTTTGAATAAGAATTTGAAGGTTTTCAGAAACCTTAGGTTAGGCTTTAATTAAAAGGCGTTTTTAGAATTGGCCTCAGGGCCTGGGCCGTGGCTCAGCGGTCCAGGCACCTTGGCTGGCAGTCCAGGCTGGCAGTGTGCCGCGGGTTCGACTCCCGATCCCGACGGCCTTTACTGCATGTCTTCCCCCCCATCTCTCTCTCCATTTCCTGTCAGCCTACTGTCTGTCCCTCCATAACAAATATAAAATAAAATAAAGCCACAAAAAACCCATTTAAGAATTGGCCTCAGGTCTAATCATTCTCCCCTTCCTCCCCACACACACACAGGAACATGTTGAATATGGTTGAATCCGCTCCCAGGCAGAGTGCTGCAAACACCATTTTCAATTTTTGCTCACTCGGGAGTAGTCAATGTGCGTTCTCAGAGTATTCCTGAGCCAAAAAGGTCTGTAAAGTATATATTTGTAGAAATGTGTACAATTGTGCACATTTGTAACCTCAACCCTCACAAAAACAAACAATTGTACACTCTTTATTGGCGTTATGTTAACATTACAGATGTAACAGACACCAGGATCTCACATTTTACAGTTTTGCAGACAGTGCAGGACATATGGGATATTACATAATTGTCTTTGTATTCACTAGTGCCATTGTAGTCAGTCACACAGGGCTGTATGAAAGACCAGCATGCACCCTTTTTACACTACACAGCAAAACCCTGACCTTAACGGCACCATTTTTACACTTTCACTGGTTCCTCTGTGTGCCTCCACTCATCCTTGTAAGACAGCTGGGCCAGCTTGGTCAAAGTGTGCGATGTTGTGAGGATCGGATTACTTTTTGCCTGTTGGTGGCACGTGCTCCCCATGTTGAACTTACAGTAGTAATTGGTCAGAACACACAAAACATCATTCCTAGGCTAAAGCTACTGTTTGGCAGAAAAATGAAATCAACCAGGTGCTCAGTAGCTTCGGAAATGAGTGGTGCTACTCCCCCCCCCCCCCCCCCTCTGTTTCTGGCACAACAGCGCCCCTACTGGTACTAATAGTCATACTGGTGCTCATTAACGTCACATAGGTAGGCGGACACATATCGGCCTACAGAAAAAATAAAAACCTTAAAGATTATCTAGTACACAGCAAGCTAAAAGAAATCAACACACCAGCACGCCAGGGACCAGAATACTTCAAACCCAAACAATTAGTAAAAAATAGAACCACAAAACGAGTCTTGGAGATTAAACAACAAATAACAGCCAGAACCAGCAACTGCATTTATTTAATCACATGTGAAAAATGTGGTTTACAATATGTCGGAGAGACAGGTAAAACAATAGGTACTAGGCTGGGACGACACAGATACAATATTAACAATGCCAAAAAGACAACCACAAGATTGGTGCAACATTTCATGGCGCACGGCATTGGAGCTCTAAAATGCGCTGGACTTCAACACAATCCTAACTGGACAGTAGGACAAAGACGTTTTAATGAAAAACAGTGGATTAAGAACCTCAACACGGATTTTCCTCGAGGCTTAAACATGCCTAAAATTAGATCTTGAACACTAAAAAACTTAAACTCAGGATTAAACTGGAGAAATCTAAAAGTGATTGGATCAGACTTCCTTCGGATACATGGCGAATGCATTTATTCCTTGCATTGTGCCTACACATGTCGCGACCTGCGGTCGCGACATGTGTAGGCACAGTGCACTGAAATCTTTTAATTCCCCCCTGAGCTAGTACCTGGAAACCGGAGATAAGTCTTTTATAATTATTACTGATTCTCCATTAGAGACATTTGGTCTCTACTAAAACCAAACCACAACTGAAATAATCCAGAACAATAGAACACACACCCATTGATTCTGATTGGACAGAGTGAAACAATGGCTAAGTAAGCCACACCTATCAAACAAAGCTGATTGGCCAAAGACTATCAGTCACGCCCACCATTAGGAACACATATAAACCAGGGTTTCAGCACAACTAATCATTCTTCTAACAGAATCCTGCCTGAAGAAGGACAATACCAGTCCGAAATAGCTATAGCATGCATCAGAAGAACCAATGGAGAGACCACCGCAGAACCACGGAAGTTACATGGCCTGAGGACGGGCCACACCGACGAGACCCTCCACCGGGACGATGGGCTGGAAACCAGCCATATCACCAGGAGAGAATCAACACCATACCGCCGGAAGACAGGCGAGAATTCCACCCTAGACTGGAGGAGCCCTGGTTGAAGAACAGACCCAGACAGAGATCTCCCCACCAGTCACAGGGAATTCCACACAACCAACGGCCTGACCACAGACCACAGGTCCTCCGGAGACAGAACCAACCTTGGTTGAACAAGAGACAGCAAAACCAGCAGTCAGTACCTCACCCAAGAGCCGGAGAGAGACCTCAACACCAGACCCGATCGGGTCCCGTAAGATACAACACACATACCTACACACACACACACCACACAGAAAGAGGTGACTTCTTAAAAGCCATCAGAACCATGAACAAATTGATCATAAGTACACATCATCTGCAGAATGTAAATTCTTCTAGCAGACCACCAGCGAGTATAGCAAGGAAAACCCTTGAACTCATAAATTTGATAAAACCAGCTCTACCAACGGCTAAAACCACCCTATTACTCGAAGGGATATCCAGACACTGGTGTCACACAACCATCTTAGCCTTAGAAGAACACTACACCACAGTCTTAAACACAACCAAACAAGAGTTAACAGATAACTTAACAGAGGACGAGGAGAAAAAAGCCTTTACCATAGCAATCAGATGGGCTAGAAAAAACTTAGGGAAAAGACTAACACATTTGGAGATAAACAAAGCCCAACTTATGATCACACAGCTCAGATCAAATAGAACTGTCATTTCTACCCCTCCCCCTCCTACTACTGTCTCTCTGCCTATTCCCACTTTACCCCCACCCCCCCCTCCTACTACGGTCTCTCTGCCTATTCCCACTTTACCCCAACCCCCCCCATCTACTACTATCTCTCTGCCCATTCCCACTTTACCCCAACCCCCCCCTCCTCCTCCTTCCTCTGATCCTGATATACCTGTGTCCACTCCCCATCGTTCTCCACAAAAACCCCCCCCTTGTGTATCCACTGCCCCTCTCTCCCCACCCTCTCTGACCTCGACCCCCCCCATGTTCCCCACCATACTTATCTCCAAAACAATACTACCAACCATAGTACAGGTCCCCCCTAGAACGGATCTATCGGAAGTAGAGTTCCCCTCCCTGACCCTACCACCACAGAAGAGCCCACCACAGAGGCAAACACGAAGTAGGAGAGCCAATCCAAATGGCACGCCAAAACCCCAGAGGACTGACCACAACAGGACGGAACCAACAAAGAAGAAGACTACACAGGACCGGACCCAGGACACAGAAGCAGCCCCTAGGAGGACCAGGACAGGCCCAGGAGAGAACCGAGAAAAGGAAACAGATGAACCAGAAATAGACGAGCCAAGGACCCCAGGGGAAGTCTACAAACACATCAACACCGGGAAGAAGAACCAACGTTGGAGACTATACCCAAAGAAAAGCATCCTCATCATAGGAGACTCAAACATGAGCCAACTTCCATCTCTGACACGACCAGATCTGCAAGTGGATTGCTACCCAGGAATGGGCTTCCAACATACGAAGGCCCTACTAGAGAGGATACCGAGCAACACCACTGTAGCCTATTGCATCCTGTCGGTTGGGATAAACGAGAGAGGCCACGCTCCAAAACAAACGCAGAGGGCATTGAGAGAGGCCATCGCAGCAGCACGGAACGCATTCCCAACTGCAAGTATCCATGTCCCTTTAGTCAACTACTCAACTAATTTCTCAATAAAGGATAAGGATAACATGAGAGAGCTAAATCGCAATATTGTTACCTATAGTTACCTCCCTAAATTAGATGAAAGGGAGTTTAAAGTGATTCCTGATAACGTACATTGGACAACAGAGACAGGCAAAGCAATGCTTGAAAATTGGCTTACTAGTTTAAACTTATAGACCCCATAAACCCAGAAAGGAGGGGGGGCAAGTCAAACATAATTAATCTGTCCCATTACTTCCAGCCAGATCAACACCAGACCGAACTGCTGGAAAAGGGACTTTCCTTTGTCCCGACACTGGATATCTATAAACAACAAACCAACAGGTTAAAGAAAGACCTTTCTCAGTATCACCGCAGATTGAAACTAGCTACACACTTTGGAATGGACCAGGGAACGGAGATACTGCCTTTTCGACCAAAATCAAGCTGGGAACCGTCTGAGAATTTAATCCCAAGCAGTCTTAAACGACTGATGCAGAAGGACATGAATACGGTAACACGCATACCGGGACACATTAAGGAAAAAGATAATCTCACAATAGAACAAACCAGGGCACTTAGGGAACTAATCAACAACAAACAAATCATTATCAAACCAGCAGACAAAGGCTCCTGCATAGTAATTATGGATAGACACCAATACCTTTTAGAAGGTGAGAGACAGCTCAACAATCAGGACCATTATAGGCAATTAGACCAACCCATTTACATGCAGACAGCTACGAAGGCCATAGCCATCATAAATAGACTTAAGGACAAAAGGCACATAAACGCCAAACAACATCAGTACTTAATAGGACAGGATAGCCCACGGGCTAGGATATTTTATCTTTTACCAAAAATACACAAAAGCCCGGATTCATGGACAATACCATATGAAATTCCACCCGGGAGACCAATTGTGTCGGACTGTGGCAGCGAGACGTTTCAGACAGCAGAGTTTATTGAATATTTCCTGAACCCACTGTCGATAAAACACCCCAGTTTTATAAAAGACACTTACGATTTTGTGGACAAAATTAAAGCTATTAAAGTAGGAAAGGAGGCCCTTCTATTTTCAATAGATATAGACAGCCTCTACACAAACATTGAAACAGAATCAGGACTACAAGCAGTCAGGGAAGTCTTTAGTAAATACCCAGACACAAGTCGACCAGAGGAGGAATTACTCCAACTACTAGACTTAAATCTAACCCAGAATGATTTTTCCTTTAACAACAAATTCTATTTACAAATCAAAGGCACGGCCATGGGAAAGAGATTTGCACCATCTTATGCAAACATTTACATGAGCATATGGGAACAGACTGCACTAGAAAAATGCAGACTTAAACCGACACATTACTATAGATTTCTAGATGATATATTTGGAATATGGGAACATAGCCAAGAAGAATTCCAGGAATTTATTGATGTTTTAAATAGCCATCATAGATCCATAACGATAAAATATGTGACACACACAGAAAGGATTGACTTTCTTGATGTAACAATCTTCAAGGGCCCAAACTTTAACACAAACGGGAAACTAGACTTAAAAGTATTCTTTAAAGAAACAGACACTCACGCCCTATTACACAAAACGTCATTCCACCCGACACACTCCTACACAGGAATAGTCAAATCACAACTACTAAGATTCCATAGGATTTGCACGCAAAGAAGTGATTTCAAAATAGCTTGTAAAACTCTATTTAATGCCCTCAGACTAAGAGGATACACTAGGACCTTCCTCCGGAAAGCCCAAAAAACCTTCTTAGAAATAAAAGTGCGAGATACAGGCCCCAAATTGGCCCTGATAACCAGTTATTCAACACAGAGCACACTAGCCAACAACAGAATAAAAAGGAATTTTGAGAACCGAACAGACGATCTTCTAAAAGATTATAAAATTATATCGGCCTACAGAAAAAATAAAAACCTTAAAGATTATCTAGTACACAGCAAGCTAAAAGAAATCAACACACCAGCACGCCAGGGACCAGAATACTTCAAACCCAAACAATTAGTAAAAAATAGAACCACAAAACGAGTCTTGGAGATTAAACAACAAATAACAGCCAGAACCAGCAACTGCATTTATTTAATCACATGTGAAAAATGTGGTTTACAATATGTCGGAGAGACAGGTAAAACAATAGGTACTAGGCTGGGACGACACAGATACAATATTAACAATGCCAAAAAGACAACCACAAGATTGGTGCAACATTTCATGGCGCACGGCATTGGAGCTCTAAAATGCGCTGGACTTCAACACAATCCTAACTGGACAGTAGGACAAAGACGTTTTAATGAAAAACAGTGGATTAAGAACCTCAACACGGATTTTCCTCGAGGCTTAAACATGCCTAAAATTAGATCTTGAACACTAAAAAACTTAAACTCAGGATTAAACTGGAGAAATCTAAAAGTGATTGGATCAGACTTCCTTCGGATACATGGCGAATGCATTTATTCCTTGCATTGTGCCTACACATGTCGCGACCTGCGGTCGCGACATGTGTAGGCACAGTGCACTGAAATCTTTTAATTCCCCCCCCCCTCTGTTTCTGGCACAACAGCGCCCCTACTGGTACTAATAGTCATACTGGTGCTCATTAACGTCACATAGGTAGGCGGACACAGACGAGTCCACTTCAATTCGGCATACAGTAGCGCAAACGTCACTCACTCTCTGCTGATTTCTGATCGTCCGCACCCTTGTTAAATTGACACACACGTCACGTACACACACACACATGTCGTGCAGCTGCGTCTAGTTTCTCCCGCCCGGAGCTGCCTATGCCATAGAGAGCATAGTGGGTTCCAGTCTAGGTGCTCAGTGGAGGTACAAACGTTTAAAAAGGTACAGATGGTGCTTCAAGGATCAAAGGGACTATAGAACAAGAAAGGGGTGATCCGTGATCATAGTTTTAACTTTAATAATATAAGTACCCTGATTTAATTTCCACCCTTTTGTTTTTGTAGTGCTGGGATCACAGCTCTTTCTTGTTCTAAAGCTACTATGTTTGTTGTCATATTTATTAATTAAGGTTAGCCAGGCGGCCTTTAGTCCATAATATAAGTACTGAAACTTGTTTTATTCATTTGAGGATTATTGGCACTCGAATAGACAATTCCACGCTGTAGCCACGTCTGTGCAGGTGGTGGTGTGTAATTATAAGTAGGACATTGGTTCTCAGAACAACTGGTATCCTACTTTGTACCAGAAAAGAAATACCAGTGTATACACACAGTGCTGAATATACCGGCACAATTATTCAGCTCTTTGTCCCTCGTGAATGAATACCGAATAGTCTAATTTCCAGATTTAAATAAACATTTGAGCATCTGTTCAACCAGCAGACTTCAGTTTGGCATGGGTAGGCGTTGTAAAAAATTACTTTCGGACAAAAGAGCATCAAATTGGCCATGGTTGAGTCCTTTGGCTGTGATTAAAGTTAACCGTTTTAATTACTACACTGTCTGGTGGTGTCCATATTCAGGCTTGTGCTATACGTGGCGCTTCGGTGCCAGTCGAGCAGCTCCACAGAATTCTCTGTGATGGTCAAATCACAGAAATCACACAAATAAAAACTCCCAATTGAGCTATACGAGTCGTTGCTTATAAAGAATGACTTCAATTCACCCTTTTGTCAAGTCCCGCCCGTGGTTGTGCCCTTCTTTGCACCCATTGGTTTCCGTTTCGTGGTTGGACAAAAATCTCTCTCCATCCACTACCATTGAAATAACATGTTTTTCAGTTGCTTCATGTTGATATTCTGTGCACTCAATTGTTATTTTAAACTTGGTGTCAGTGAAAAAGGAACATCACAGGTGCAGCATGGTGACTGGGCATATCATGTTTATTTTTAGTTTTTTCCAAAAAATATGTTTTAGCAAATTCAACATAAACGAGGCAGAACGAGGTGCGGAACAAGGCAGAAAGAGCCTGCTGGTTAGTCAGTCAGGGACCAATCAGAAGGCTGACAAAGGGTGATTTTTGACTTTTCTACAAGGTCCCTGATTCTCTCTCTCTCCCCTGACGTAAGGGGGCCACCTGCTGGTAGGTGTTTACACACAGTGGGCGGGTTACCTGCTGCCTCCATTGTTTTTCCATGATCAGTTGTTCACACACAACGACAGCTTTAGCAGTGTGGCAGATGCAAGGGAGGAGAGAGAGAGAGAGAGAGCTGACATTCATATCGTTGCTGTCGGGCGGAAACCGTCTCTAGGGAGGCTGCTGTGGCTCAGGAGGTAGAGGCAGGTCGTCCATTGATCTGTGGATTGGCAGATCGAATCCCAGCTCCTCCTCCTCCCGTCCACATGTCCACAAGTGTCCTCGGGCAAGACACTGAACCCCACGTTGTGATCAATGAGTCGGTCGGCGTGAGCTCGCCACCATTGGTGTGTGAATGTGGGAAGTGAGGACGCTGGCGTCGACAGCCGGCTGTTCGCCGCTTCACCTCCCAATGTATGAATGGATGAACCATTGTATATAGCACTTGGAAAGGCACTATAAAAATGCAATTCATTATCTCCATGTTTATTTTCTGGGTACCCAAAGTCGCTTTACAGAAGAGAAGTACAGACATTTTTATTAGAAAAACAAGTTCACACAAAGTTCGCACAGTGTCAAGCACAGTCAAGCACAGTGTCACACAAAAGCAGATATAAAAGCTCGAAGCGACACGTTTTGAGCTTGTGTAAATTTGCTCCTTTTGCGTTTTTTTTATGCCCCTGTAGCCAATGTTAAATCAGGACAAAATAGTCTGTTGAAGGAAGGAAGGGGCCACCCATGCCGTTATGTAAACGAAAAAGGTCGCTATCTGCGGAATTTAATTAGCCAGTCTAATTTACTAGAACTGTATAAAGGTGCAGTTGATTATGAATGTCTTGTACTAATCAGCTAGCTGACGACGGAAGTAAACATCACCGCTTCAATAATTGAGTGGTGTGTGTGACTGTGTGTGTGTGTGCGCGCGTTCATGTATATGTGCGTGTGTGCATTCGTGTATATGTGTGTGTGTGTGTGTGTGTGTGCGCTCGTGCATTTGTTCGTGTATATGTGCGTGTGTGCATTCGTGTTTGTGTGTGTGTGAGACAAAGGTTGATGACTCTAATTTGGGGTTTTGTCAGGACCTGGCCCTGAGAGGACACGGTGCATTCTGGGTAGCAATTTGTCGCTGTTGGAGAGAGAACTTGTATCTCCACATTTCTTTTTTAGTTTTTAAATGATTTTTTTTTTCCGTAAATGAATGCCCTATTCCAGTGGTTCCCAAAGTGGGGTCCGGGGACCCCCAGGGGTCCTTGAGGGGAGTTCCAGTGGGTCCCCAGCTAAATGATAGTTTGGAACCAAATGGACGCTTATGGGTCTGTAACTCTGAGAGTGTACAAATGGAACCAAATGGACCCGTTAAATTAACATTGATTTTATAATATAAATTGGGGGTCCCAGAGATCGAAATGGCATTAAATGGGGGTCCGTATAGACTAATGCATGTCAAACTGGGGGTCCTTGAAATTAAACTGGTTGAGAATCACTGCTAGAGCCGTAAAAGTCTTCTCTTATGGGGGTCCTTAGCATATATTTTCAAATGGGGGTCGGCGAGCTAATGAGTGTCATTTTGGGGGTCCTTGACATGAAAAAATAATGAAGGTGAGGGCAGTCACTGGTGAAAATAGGGCTATTTCCATTGAGGTCCTGTATATTCAATTCATCAACATAGCATAAAATATAACACCAAATACAATAGGGGGGGCGGGGGGCTTGTTGTGAGGTTCTACATTGGTCATTTTCACTATTTTAAACGTTGTTTCTTAAATACTAAAAATGCACAGTTTTGGACATATGAGGTGTTCACCCGACAGCCTGTTTGTGAAGGCAGCAGGAGGACTGCTCATTTTCTATCTCTGTTGTGGCTTCAGTCTAACCAGAGGCATGACATGACATGACATGACATGACATGTCAGCACAGCTTGTCTTGTCGTCTCTCCTTTGATCATATGCTTTATTGTCTTGTTTTGTTTTGTTATCTCAATTTGCTTCTTTGTTTTGTGCTATTTTTCTAGTAGTTTGCGCCGCGTGGAAAACCACCTACAGTATATCCATGACGTGATGTTTTATTTTATTTCTTTAAAGCCGCGTCACACTTTTCCTGCCGTGTCGATGTGGTTGGCTCTGTATAGATTATCGGCAAGGAATGTAATACAATTGTTGCCATATCGATTAATTGAACGCACCAATTGACAACTCATAGTTCGCTCCAAGTGGAAAAACAACTATAGGCCGTGCTGCGACCCAAGAAAACGTGCCTAGAAAACTATTTTCGTTCCCACGTCTTCGGCACTACTATTTCAATGCATTTTCGTGTAGACAATACCCTTCTGGACTTTGGGTTAAAAGTTCTCCGCATAATATCCTGCAGTATTTTGTCACAAGCCAGATATGTATATAAAAGTGTATAATTAAAAAATATTATATTATAAAATGTGTTCTGTTGATTTTGGCAACACAAAATCTTTCTCAAATGTCATAAATACGCATACCTAACATCTGAAACAAGTATTGGTGCCTTAGTTTACTTATATGTGAATTTAGATCATGAAATGTAGCAAACTTGTTAAAAACGTTTCACCTTAAGTGATTGTCTCCCAGCACAATGAAGCATACACGTAGTAAATTTATAGCCAAAAGCTTATGTTTCATACATAAAACAATGTCTCAACCTACTGTGTAATGAAAGGCATTAAGGAAAATCAGCACACCTTGGGTGCTCTGTCTGTAGTTTGCTGTCCAGATGTATTAGCTGTGTATGTGTTCAATGTCACTTTCAGCTTGTCTTACCTCGGTTGACTCAGTTGTTGTTGTGTCTGATGGATGAGGTAGCCTGTCAGTTTATCTGCTGTTAATGTTTCAACAAAAAACATTTAAGAGATGTTGTGCTTTGCAGCGCAGTGAAACACCAGCTGGGGGGAAATCACAGGCCTTAACCACCTTGTCAGTTTATCCTGCCAGCAAAATAAAATTATAGAGAAAGATGAGCACAAGTGTATAAATAAACACAATGAGAACAACACAATGAGAACCATCCATCCATCCATCTTCAACCGCTTACCGCGGTGAACAATGAGAACCAATTTAGTTTAAACATACTGTCATAGCCTTTCTTGTGACAGCCTTCCTTTCAGTATGAAGATGTTTTGTTTTTTTGTGTACAAGAACTGTCAAAGACACACATCAGTTAACCTGCAATCTGAAGCATCAGCATCCTCAGTCTTCTTAACTGGGTCTATGAACTTCCTCCTTAGCTATGGCTCATTTTCAGGATCTCGTGGTTATCTATAATCCTTTTGACGGATGACTCGTTCACAGAGGATGTTATAGCTGACCGTGCATTGTGTTTTAATGCAACGGAATAACTCACACTTCTTCATCTGTGACTGCAGTACGTGTTGCCGTATAGCAGACCTTGAGGCGGATCTTGTGTACTGTTTGTAACGGCTATAAACCTGTGGTAGTAGCGCACCTCCATGGCCACACAGTCTTTATCTCTAACATGCAAAAGCATGTCTCCCTTCATCTCAGCAGCTTTCAGCAACAGGCCTTTAAACAAACAAAACAATAATCATAATGAGCTGTATTGTCAGATCACAGATTTCCAAGAACAAAAGGTAAAGGGGGTGGCGGATGAAGGCAATGGAATACAAATTATTTCCCCGTCTATCTGCACACTTCCTTCCCAAAAATACATGAATACAGAAATTCACACAAAAGGCTGTTGATATGGGCAAAGGAACCGACACCTTTTGTCTTCCTACTCAAAGGTGTGATCCCCTAAGCCTTGGCATCAAACACAGCTAAACCAAAGACCTCTGATGTAATGGAAAGAATAGTCCTGTGTACAGTAATAGCACCATGATCAATCATAAAATGACATAAATATTTGACAGTCCATTGGCATGCATGTCCCCCACACTTGGCCATATTGCGGTGTGTGTGTGTGTGTGTGTGTGTGTGTGTGTGTGTGTGTGTGTGTGTGTGTGTGTGTGTGTGTGTGTGTGTGTGTGTGTGTGTGTGTGTGTGTGTGTGTGTGTGTGTGTGTGTGTGTGTGTGTGTGTGTGTGTGTGTGTGTGTGTGTGTGAGGTCGCTTACCTGCAGAGAATGTTTCTGCTTGTGAAAGATGATCCCTCTGCCGTTTGCCTCCCACAGTAACAGTCTTTTTTTACAAATACTGCAGAGAGCTGGAAGGACGGGGTCAGCAGAAGGGTGATATGTTCAGGGACAAGGTTTGGTGGTGTAGTAGAGCAGTAGTTTTGAACAGTTTTCATATAATATCAAGGTCCATTATTTATTGTGCATTTGAGCCACGGACCATCATTTTTTTTAGATTTAGCCTCTCGGAACACAAAATAAAGAACATAAATTGTTGTATAGGCTTAATCGCCATTAAACAACGCGTTGTAATCTGCGTGTATCTGCCTTGTTCACTGACTCCAAAGAATGAATAATAAATACGACACTGTCCAGATCTGACCAAGCTATACCTATATAACCCTTTTTTGAGTGGTGCAACCACTCCAAGGAACAGCAATGTCCGTGTTCACCTATGTGTTCACCTCCTATGTGTTCACCTATGTGTCTATGTGTTGGTTAATGAGCACCAGTATATGACTATTAGTACCAGTAGGGGCGCTGTTGTGCGAGAGGGAGAGAGGGATAGTGCTACACTGTTGCCTGCTAATATGAGAGAGAGGGGGGGGGGGTTTGCAACACTCAGTTCACACAGGTGTGATTTTGACTTTATTATCATCAACACGTCAACGTGTTCTGTTGTCAATCTAGTGCGTATAGTTTATTGACTTTTCGCTGCCACTTCGAGGTAAACACAGATAGCGCCTGGCTAACTTGGTAGGCCCTACTAGGCCGTGGGGAGACGGAGGCTGTGAACTTTCCACCAGGCCAATGGATTTAATGTCAAGTATAGCTATCCACTCCGTTGATGCGTTTCGACATGTTGTGTTGCTCTCATCTCGCCGTCTGTCACTCACTCACAGTTATGACTACCACAACACAACACTACCAAAAACAGTGAGAATTTGCAGAAATAATAATTTCCTCATTCTGTCTAGGGTCCTCGAGCCCCCCAGAGCGCCTGGGCTAATGTTGAAGCTGCCGGGTCAGTCCGCTCTCTGGTTTATATAATAACTCTGTGAGTGTTCTCTTGGACCTAGACTGCTCTCTTTCGCCTCCCTGAGTGTGTTTAGAATAATGACATCTCCCCATGGCCAAATAACACCGTCAGGAAAATGTGGAACGTGCATTTATTATTATGCAATTTAACCGTAAAGCCGATGAGCATATTCGGATATTTTTTAACAAGACGCTAATCGGCTGTCTGGTTAGCCGTCGACAGCCCACCCAGTAAATAAATGGTAAAGCGCCTTTATCCAAGGCGCTTTACATATAGATTGTGCAATTACATTCACCCATTTACACACACATTCATACATACCGATGCCGGAGGAAACCATGCAAGGCACCAACCAGTACATCAGGAGCAATTAGGGGTTCAGTGTCTTGCTCAAGGACACTCTACCCCTGAGCCACTGCCGCCCAGTATAGAGGTTTAACTCGTTTATCGACAAAATCGCCTTTTCACGCCTGTTTTCTAATGCAGAGTTCGCCTTTTCGCGCCTTTTTTAACGCAGTTTAGTTTAGTCGTTCTCAAACATTTTCATGTCAAGGACCCCCCCCAAAAAATGTATGTAACTGCAGGCTGCCGACCCCCATCTGAAAATATGTTGTTCCAGGGATGATAATATTTTAGTTAAAACGTTCACTCTGAAAGAATATATATTCAAAGATTTGCACCACGTTTTCACGATTTTTCAAAAATAGCAGACCTACAAGAAGTCGATATGTAAATGGAAACATATCATATTGTTTGACTCTGTATCGTATCGTTTTGCAATGCAAATAATCTGCATCGAATCGTTTTGCAATGTGAATGTATCGATTGTATCGATACAAAGTACATGTGTGCGTTGTATTTAGCAATTTTAAGAAGGCGTTTAGTTACTTTAACATTCAATATCGCTACACTTGGTCTATTGATGTGTTGATGTATTCTCTGTGTTCATGTGCAGGTGCAGCTTTGTCTATGTGTTCAAATATCCATGTACTGTATTTGCCGGAGAACCACTGTTTACTTATTTATATCCATAAAATATGGATGTTCACATCATTATTGTTACAGTTATCTAGGTGTGGAAGGCTCTTGGACCACATGAAACAAGCAGTTATACTGTATCCCATAGATAGAATATGCTATTTGACCTACCAGGTCTACATGCATCTTACAGAGTTTGGCATGTAGCCTAAAAGGAAAATAAGCCCTTTTTGAAGGGCTCTTAAAATGCATATAATATAACATATAACCTTTAACACATTTCAACAAACATTTTACAGCCTCACACTACATTAAACTTATGTTTAGCTGTATACGATTTAATCCATGAAATCTCTTATGCAGATGAAGCCGATAGTTTCGTAACACGCGCAAGTTTAAAACAAAACACGAGTAATGAACCCAAATTGCAGCAGTTTTTTCCTCCTGAGACTTTCCCCACAACACACTTGCTGTCAGTGGTTCTCAGGGGGGAGGAATTAAATGAGTTTATATAACGTCAACATTTTTTATTTCATTTAGAATGAGCTTTTACCACCCCATTTCATGCTTCAGCTATACAGATCTCTCACAAAACCTTCTGAGATGGTTCAGCCAAATATTATATATATGAATTCGGGGGTCCTTGTCCTTGCTATAGGAAAATGTTTGAGAACCAGTTGGCATAGATAATCTTCGATTGTGAAAGCGGCTTTATATTTGATTCATTTCAATAAATCCACTACATGATTTCACTTCCTCCATCTATAGCTCATTCTCCCTCTCCTTCCCTCCTCTCTTCATCTCTCCCTCCTCCTTTTCCCCCACACCTCTCGCCACATTTCTCGGATGTAATTCTACACTCTAATTCAATTACAATTTCAAAAGCAAACGCTTTTGTGCTATAAGATATACAGTAGAGCGAATTAACTCATAACCACCACCGTGTATCGGCCTGCGTCTGCACTCTGCAACGATGAAGCCATTTCATACTTTATAATGTCTCAGTGCTGGTCATGCTGTGCAGCAAGTATGACAGACGTGGTAATAACAGCACTCATCATGGGGTCTAGAGGTATCATCCTTCTCTCTCCATGTAGCTAATCATTATTGACGTGGAGCTCCGCTGAGCGCCTCTCCACACGACTCCACACGCACGCTTGGGTCAAAATAGCATCAGCGAACTGAGCTTTGTTTTCATCCCACATGGAGCGAGGTCTGGTTCGCTGCGGTTCACAGACAGTTCAGTACAATTCGGCGCTGACCCCGAATTCAGGTCCGCATCGATTATCTTCGTATACCGAATCTTTCTAGCAAACGGAAGTAATACAAGTATAGCAGATTCGCACGCTTGTAGATCTGCTGCTTTTTGATTGTTTTAACGCATTTTGGGCGGGAACCTCCCTTTTAAGCATTATGTTATGCTTTAGCTGTTGAAAAATAGCAGATCTACAAGCTCATAGCGCGGCACCGAGTGCCGCGCTATGAGCTTGTAGATCTGCTACTTTTGAAAAAATCGTGAAAATGTGCCTGAAATCTTTGAAAAGATACTGTTACAGAGCGAGCGACTCAAATCTTTGCCACTGGGAGGGTCCCTGGAACAACATATTTTCAGATGGGGGTCGGCGGGCCAATATCATATTTATTTGGGGTCCTTGGCATGAATATGTTTGAGAACCACTGACATAGAAACATGGGTTTTTCAAGTATTTTTTTAAATAATTATTATAAGATACTATACCCTTTGTGTTATAGAGCCCTGCAAGACCGTTGGGACTCGACGGGTCCCGGCCCGCCCCGCCAAAACAGGCCGTTTCTGTCCCTGACCAATGGGCCCAGGGCTCACGTGCCGTTAAGATACATTTTCATGAAATTCACGTCTGAAAATGTATCTTGTATGTATCTATATATATATATATATATATATATATATATATATATATATATATATATATATATATATATATATACTATCTAACGGGTCCATTTGGTTCCATTTGTACACTCTCAAAGTTAAATTAACATTGATTTTACAATATAACTTGGTGTCCCAGAGACAGAAATGCCTAAATGGGGGTCTGTGGCGTATAGACTTAATGCATGTCAAACTGCACGGTTGGTCCTTGAAATGAAACGGGTTGAGAATCACTGCTAGAGCCATAAAAACCTGCTCTTATGGGACTCCCTTAGGTGTCAATTTGGGGGTCCTTGACATGCAAAAAGTGTGGGAACCACTGCCTTGAAATTAACGACATGAACCACATGCTCACTACGCGTCACGTGGCTAAGAGTGCTCCTTAGTTCTCCCCTCCTCATACCCCATTACACACACACACACACACACACACACACACACACACGCACGCACACGTGCACAGTCCCTGGCTTCCTCCCTCGCTCCTTCCGTGCTGGAGGAAAGGTGAAGGGCACACAGGAAAGGAGTGGAAGATGAGGGGGAGGTTGGAAGGAGAGAGAGGTATAGAGACTGTAATGGTGATGTTTTTCAATTGGCTTGATTTATGGGCGGCTGTTACCATTATTTTACCATTTACTCCACTGGGCTGGAAGACGACCTGTGCTTGGTGGGGGTGTGTGTGGGGGGGGGGGGGGAGAATGAAGGCAAGGCCACAGCCGTATATAGGAAGGAAACATGATGAAAGTGTGTGGTTTATAGAGAGGCACGGATGCAAAAACAAATGCATGTCCCGAGGCTAAAAGAAGAGATAGGAAGAGGAGGAGGGAGGGAGGCAGCTATAGGGGAAAATAAATGCGAGTGAGAGAAAGAGAGAGATAAGAGAAGAGGGGTGAGGGGGGGGGGGCTTAATGAATGTAAAGGCCATAACAATGAGGTGAGGTAAATTGTCCATTAACTCCTCATATTCGCGCGCGTCGCAAACCGCCATAACATTCCAGTCGAGCGAGTTCCCACATGTGTGTGTGTGTGTGTGTGTGTGTGCGTGTGAGTGTGCGTGCGTGTGTGTGTGTGTGTGTGCGCAGAGGGGCTGTATAGGGAGGCCGCACCGCATAGCAGGACCGCAGGTGAGAGAGGGAATTAGAGTGTAGAATTACATCCGACAATTGTGGCGGCGAGAGAGGATGAGGGGGGGAAAAAGAAGAGAAGAGAGGAGAAGAAGTGAAGAGAGGAGGGAAGGAGAGGAATGAGCTATACAGATGGAGGAAATGTAAGAAGTGGATAAATGGAGATGATGTATGTGTGTGTGGGTGGGGGGGAGGGGGGGGGGTCAGATAGTGGAACCGAGAGAGCGAAATATCAAAAGTAAAAAAAAAAGTAAAAAAAAGAAAGATAGCAGCAATAGACGGGGAGAGGAAATTCTCACGGGGGAGAGAGAGATACAATCAGCCGGTTCAGATACAGAGGTAGATGGCAGGGGGGGGGGGGGGGGGGCAGGATCGAGATTCCAATGCAGACACAAAGGGAACAGAGCCGGGCGACCACATTATCACACTGTGAGAGAATACAATTATTGCTTTCTCTACCGTTCCCCCGAGAGAGAAAGAGAGACTGCAGAGACTGTGGGTCGAGTGAGAGACAAAGGGGAGAAAAACTACGAGTGAGTTCATCGGCAGGCAGCGGTGGCATTCCACTCTGTGTGTGTGTGTGTGTGTGTGTGTGTGTGTGTGTGTGTGTGTGCGCTCGCGTGGGGGATCAACTCGATGCAAGGTTAATTCCCTTTAATTGTACGACTTGATCAGTGATAATGATGGTGGACACAAAATTACTCCCAACTCCCAACACTGCACGCACGAACACACGCGCACAGCCGCACACACACACACACACACACACCCGGGCTAAATTGAGTCTGTCATTATAAAATGTCATTAAAGTGATTAAACAATGGATATCAAATGTCACATATCAATTAATTTTTAATGGGGCGAATGAGGCCATACGGCATCAGGATAAGGAATTACACCAGCTGTGGTGCCGCCGCGACACCAGCCAAAATAACAAAGGGACAATTACGGCAGGGCTGTCACACTCGTGAAATTTAACTTTGCGATAAATTGCGATTTAATTCATTAACGAGTGAATTGTGTTTTCCATACATTGGTGCTTTTTCAGGTTTTTGTAAACTCTTTTTGCACATAGGGCAGTCCTCTCTCTCTCTCTCTCTCTCTCTCATTAGCAGGCAACAGTGCAGCACGTGCAGCACTATCTCTCTCTCTCTGTTTCTGGCAAACAGCGCCCCTACTGGTTCTAATAGTCATTCTCGTGCTCATGGCCACATAGGTACACACGGACATTGCTGTTCCTTGGAGTGGTTGCACCACTCAATAAAAAAAAGGTGCATTTATATAGCGCCTTTATCCGAGGCGCTTTATACAGAGCACATCGGGAGCAATTAGGGGGTTCAGAGTCTTGCTCAAGGACACTTCGGCACTAACTCCGGGGGAGCCCGCGGGTTCCAACTGGTCACCATGCCGCCCCCATTATGAACCTTTTATCAACATGGATCACAATTATAGCAATTATTCAAAAATAATTATTATTAATTGCGCACAGGCAATTACGTAATAACTGTGGCCTTAAAGGGACGCCGTTCCCCGGGAACGCATAGCGAGCTAATTCGGTCACTAAGTGGCTCACGCTGCAGGGTGGGTCGCTCCACAACGTACGGAAATGAAAACGGCACTTTGGCACCTTTACTAGCAATTAGCTGGCTCGCTACAGCTGGGCCAGAAACACCAACTCACTCACTAGACGGGTCTGTCTGGGTCGTGTCGGTGAGAAGACGTGCCAAGGCCAGAACCGAACACGCCCCACTGCGGCCTGTGCGGCTTCAGACAGAAGATGAATGGATGTGAGTTGTCGGTTTGGAGACATGAAAGAGTGCTTCAAGAGTGTAGTCTGTTTTCTTTTTTTGTACTTTAAAGGACACTGTTTAACAGTCCGCTCAGGGTAGTGAAAGTGTTTTATTTTGTGTGTGTGCGTGGGCGCGCGTGTGTGTGTGTGTGTGTGTCAGACAGACGACATGCATGGCATAAAAAGGATTAACTTCCTATTATGGGGAAGCTGCCAGATTTCTTTAACCCATTTAGGCCTTGAGGTCGATTCTGCAAAATGCCTTCTTGATACTGACAGTTTTCTGAACATCTTAGGTTTCTATGTAAGTGTTTCCTAAACTATTTCATGTCAAGGACCTCAAAAACTATCTGTATTTGGCCGCCGACCCCCCCATCTCAAAATGTGTTGTTTCAGGGACCTCCCAGAAGCAAAGATATGATTTAAAAAGTTCACTGTGAAAGAATTTATATTCAAAGATTTGCACACGATTTAAAAAAAAATAGCACATATACAAGCTCGTAGCGCGGCACTCAAAAAAATAAATGTTAAAGTGGTTTAAGGATAAAGCGCTCCCATCCTAAATGGCTTAAAACCGAAACACATTTCCCTCCCGTCTCCGTTTAGGCGATGTCACCTAATCTCCATCCTGATCCGTCTCGGAGAGACTTAAGGACTGTTGCCGATTCCGTTAATGCTTTTAGATCAACTCCAACCACTGGCATTTATTTAACTAGCTAGCTAATAGTGGAACAGAGGAAAAAAACATGAAAGAACATGGCGCCGGGCTATAAGAAGAATGCCATTGATTTAAATCAAATTGAAAATGACACATAGCCATGCTGAGTGACGGTTATGCCAGAGGATATCTGTAAGCCGACAGCGTGCAATCCATCAGGCTGTGTATATACTGTATGTAGTGGTGTAAAGTAACTAAGTGCATTTTTGAGGTATTTGTACTTTAGTATTTCCATCTCAGATCCAAATATATAGAGTATGCACGTGACATCATCATCATACCTAGGAAGTTATGCGGGAACGCCTACCGTGTGGCGAAAAACTACTTTCTGGCCTTGACAGCCCATACATTCAAACAGAAAAGTCTGATTGTATTAAACAACGTTAAACTCACTTTGCCATTCATGTTATGCATGCACATACCCTCTATTGTACTTTGACTCCACTACATTTAGTTTCTTGGTAGATTTTGATTATTATTACAGATTAGTATTACAAAACATACAGTAACCACTTCAGCCCTATATACATTTCTCGGCCAGCAGATCTACAAGCTCACAATGCGTCGCAATGTGACCAACTGGAATTGATGGGATGTAAATTCACAAAAATGTCCAACCATCATTCAAATAAAAAGTGAGACCTAAAAACCATTATAGTAACACATGTTTTTCAATAAGACTGCTGGCACAAAGGTACAACTCGCAATGGATGTGTAGGGGAGTAATTATGTATCGCTAAGAATTCTGAATACCATGCTTGGAATAATGGTATTTACTGTATAGAAATGGTATACTATTAGTCGGGGAATATTATCAGAATGTCAAATCTGGGAATACATTTCTTATCAAGAATGTTCTTCACCAATGTGTTTGTAAAGGTGTCTACTAACATATCCCACATTGGTTTCTATTCAACCACCCTAGGGGCATTTTTGACGGCTGCTGAAAGTTGGGGTACCATTAGCCTGAGCTAACGTGTTAAGTTTCTGGTCTATAGGGGTGGGTCGCGGCTGAGATTTGCGCACGCCCTGATTGGATCTCACCGATCTGTCCGTCAGCCCTGGCCACTCCTCTCCCACCTATAGTGAAGCGCTACGTCACATAATTTGGAGCGACACCCACCCGGAAGCGTTGACTCCCACTTCTAGACCAAGGCAGCCAATGCGTTCCTCCAGGCTTTCATTTTTCGCGCAGACGAAATGAAAGCCTGGGTATCGAGGCTAGGGTACCATCAACAAAGGCAAAGTGTTCTAAATGTAATTATACTTTAAGTAGCATGTGACGTCAAATTAGTGGGATTTTATGATTCTGAATCCATTCCAAGCATTAGTTTTGCACAAAAACCACTCCTTGGGCTAAAAACAGCCATAGCCGTCATCACAAATGTGATGAGGTCAACACAAGTGGCCGAATTTAGCCCAAGGAGTGTTTTTCGTGCAAAGCTAATGCTTGGAATGGGTTCGGAATCATGAAAACCCCCTAATTTGACATGTCACATGCTACTTAAAATAGAATGAAATTTAGATTTTTTTTTCCATTATATTGGTTGTTGATGGTACCCCAACTTTCAGCAGCTGTCAAACATTCCCCTAGGGTGGTTGAATAGAAACCAATGTGGGATATGTTAGTAGACACCCTTACCAACACATTGGTGAAGAAAATTCTTGGTAAGACAGATTTTATTAATGTCCCCTGACTATATTAATCTTTCAACTAAGTAGCTTCAACTAATGAACAACGTACTCGGGAGTTACCATTTTATTAATGTCCCCTGACCATATTAATTTTTCAACTAACGGACTCTGAGTTATACCATTCCCCCAAAAACCCATGTGTCTATCATTCAATAACACTTCAATAACACTGCAACAATCTGTTATGGATGAGAAATGAGAAATGTAAAAGGCTCATATCTGTTGATACCGACCACGATATATCCTGTGCCAGCGTTTTGAACTCTGTCTGCATCCTCCTCCATCGTTTCATCAGCGCATGAATCACTCAGGGGGAAACAGCCAGGAGATCATGAACACGGAAGGTGAAGATGATGAGATGCCAAGGCTCTTGGATGCAGTTATTACCAATTGAGACCCGAGACCGGATTCTACAAAATGTCTTCTAAAAATCATGACAGTTTTCTGAAAAACCCTATGTTTTATATGTCGGTGGTTCTCAAGCTATATATATTTCATGTCAAGGACCCCCCAAACATTATATGTTATTTGGCCGCCGACCCCCATCTGAAAATATGTTGTTCCAGGGCAGGGACCCGCCCCCAGAAGCAAATACATTTTGGTCGGGGAACCCCTTTAGGTGTTAGCATTATGTT
Source organism: Protomyctophum bolini (assembly GCF_963924005.1). Classification (NCBI taxonomy): domain Eukaryota; kingdom Metazoa; phylum Chordata; class Actinopteri; order Myctophiformes; family Myctophidae; genus Protomyctophum; species Protomyctophum bolini. Next base: position 39,752,426 of record NC_137868.1, on the reverse strand, counting down.
ATGCTTTAGCTATTTTAAAATAGCAGATCTACAAGCTCTGTGGCGCGCTACGAGCTTGTAGGTCTGCTATTTTTGTAAAATCGAAGAACGACTGACATAGAAACATATAGCTTTTTCAGAAAACTGTCATCTTCAAACAGACATTTTTAGAATCTGATCTCAGGTCCTGATTCTCAGGTCAAAATGGGTTAAATAACAAATGCTGTGAAAGAATATATATATATTCATTGATTTGCACACGATTTCTAGCTTGTATATCCGCTATTATTAAACGGCCAAAGTTTGAAATAATGGTGGTTAAAAAGTAATGTTGACACAACAGGTTAATGAGGCCAGAGTTGTCCTCATAAACACGGCCCCTGGCTGGTTGGGTGTCCAGTGAGTGAGCCTCGTCCAGCCCACCCTGCACACCTTGCCGTTAGTCCACAGCAAACGTACAGTACAGTATGTGGCTCATGTTTATTTTATGACACATGAGGCCACTTCAAAGGACTGTGTCCGGATGGCACTACATCCCCGACTCGCCCCGCACCGCACTGCCTTGCCTCGTCTTCTCGCGCCATTCGCCTCTCCCTCTGACTCGTTTTTTTGGGGGCTGCATCCTTCCATCCATCCATCCATCCTCAATCCATCCATCCATCCATCCATCTCCAACGCCTTATCCGTGTAGTCGCGGTCTGCAAATATCGATAATTCATTTTAGGGATCATTCTGTCGATGACTTTCTGGATTAATTGAATAATCGAGAGGCATGTTTTGTTTTGTTTGCTTTTTACATTAGCTTTATCAGGTATTTTCAATCATTGTGATTATTATTATTTGTTTTATTCTGTGAGCAAATACATATGATTCTGGGGGTCCTTGACATGAAAAGGTTTGAGCACCACTGATATAGAAACATACGTTTTGTTTTCAGAAATCTGATTCAGAAGACATTTTGTAGAGGTTCTCTCTCAGGTGGCCACATTTCTCTCTCTCTCTCTCTCCCTTTCCGTTTGGCTCTGGGTTCCTACAGCGAGGTTTCTCTCCATGGGAGTTACAACAGCAGCTAAAGCTCTGCTTCTTTGGCCCGGCTTCCTGTGCACCTGTCCTCCTGCCAGGATTCAGAGCTTTATTTACCGTGAAGCTCTCACAGATAAACACTGTGGCCCTGCAGCCAACACGCACGCACACACACACACACACACACACATGCACGCACAGAAGTATGCCGCACACAGTACTACACACTACACAGGCACACGAATGTTGGCTCGTGATCAGAGCGAAACAAAGCACGGCTATAGCAGCACTGGGACTCAATCTGTTTGTTTGCACCTCTGCCGGTCATTCTTTCTGTCAATTATTCCCTCTCATCTTCATCATCATCATGACTTCTTTGCCGTTTATTTTCCTCAAATGCCTTCGGTCCGTCTGTCCGTCCCTCCGTCCCGTAGCCCTGCATGTTCCTGTGAGAAAGCTGTGGCCCCTGCCTGGCCGGACAAGGGCGGGAAGGGCCGGGGGATACGAGCCAGGATGGGAGGGTATATACGTTGTTAGTGAAAAAGGGTGAGGGAGGGTCATCCGTCCACCTCTCCTCACAGCTAATCATCAAGGCGTTCGTGGTTTTTTTTCCCCACCTGTCTCCTGAAGGTGTTCACCCTAGAAGGTGACCCCCTTCCCCAACTCACAGAGGAGATATACCCCTCGTCTTCTGCTTGTCTCTTTCCTCCTCCTCTGTGTTCAGAGCTGAGGAAACCATGCCCGCCATAAGCCTGCTAGATTAGCTAGTCCGCCATGCCTCCAGGGAATGTGCACCTTTCTGCTGAGCGCTCTCCTCTCCTCTCCTCTCCTCTCCTCTCCTCTCCTCTCCTCTCCTCTCCTCTCCTCTCCTCTCCTCTCCTCTCCTCTCCTCTAATGCCTGCTCTCTCTCCGCCTCTAATAAAGCCTGTTACTGCCTAGGCGTATAGTAGTAGTAAGTGTTGCACACACCGTTTCCCTCTAACATTAGTAGTGGATGTTGAAATGGATTACGGGAGGAGGGGAGGGCCACACGGAGCTTTCATATCATTACGGGGGGAGGAGGGGAGGAGGGCCACACAGAGCTTTCATATCATTACGGGGGGAGGAGGGGAGGGCCACACAGAGGGCCGGGGGAGTAAATAAGACGTGTGGTAGTATAATGCTTTGCCCTCCATGTTGAATGGAAGCCTGCATTTAAGTTGGTCGGGTTTAATGGCGGCGCTGAGTGTGACGGATAGACGAGGCTGTGAAGATGACAGCTCACAGGTATAAGGACCTAAATAAATTTAACCCTTGCGCGCGTGTGCAAAAAACACATTCACACTCACACACGCACACGTGCGCACGTGTGGCAAGGCAAAAACATACAACTGTACCAGTGGTGGAAAAAGTATGCAAGTTACGTTTTTAAATGTATACAAATCTCATAAAAATAGCATATCTACACGCTCACAGTGCATTGCGATGCGAAGCTTGTATACTTTCAAATTGTCGAAATGTGTATATATATATATATATAGGCTGGAGTGGTTAATGTATGTTTTATAATAATAATAATCAATGCATGACACAAAGCAAAGGTAACTAATGTGAACAAAATTGTTGTGTAGTAAAAGTACAATATTTGCCTCTGAAACGTAGTGTAGTAGAAGTAAAAGTACTGAAAATTTGATATAGGATATAAAAGAAAGTACAAATACCTCAAAACTGTACTTAACACTTTCGGGGCCTTAGATGAATCTAGGCTGCCAGGATTGATCTATTACCTTTGGAGCAAAACGCCAAAGTAGTTGCAGCTTTGATCGATGAAAATCCTGCGGAAAATAGTATACAATAAAAGCATACCAAAAAAAAACCAAAAAAGGGAAAGTGCCAGGAGGAGGCAAGAAGCCCTGGGGGTTTATACCTATATGAGATACTTTTAGAACAAGATATAAAGAAACGACATTTTTTATATACCGTACTTGCAGTATATAAAAAATATAACATCTATACAACACATTTAAAAATACTTCATAATCTAGGGATTCTAAGGACGAGAAGAGAATACAGAAGAAAAAAAAAGATAAATAAAGTGATAATTGAATGCACTCAGTTACTGTACTTTCCACCACTGCATACATACCTGTACACATGCAGTTATACCATACACTGTACACACAGAGCCACACGGACACATGATCACGTACTCCAATCATCCAAACGGCACATTGATCTCACGGGAACATTAACCCCCGCCTCCCCACAACCCCCCTCCTCCCCCCCCCCTGCGGGCAGGCCCGGTGCCAAATGAAAACAAAGGCGGGTCGTGTAGGACTGTGACACGCGCCATCAGTCACGGGACAGCCTGCGGCCTCGGAGATAACCCTGCCGTATGTAAATCCATTGAGCAATAAGGCATTGGGACCTGGAACGCCACCTGTGTCGATTTAGCGCTCATAACCACAAAATGTGTGAAAACCTTGTGAATTTATATTCTTTCACGGCGAACGTTTTTAACTCATGTCTTTGCCCCTTGGGGGGGGGGGGGGGTCCCTGGAACAACACATTTTCTGAATTTTGGTGGTCCTTGACATGAAAAAGGTTTGAGCACCACTGACATACAGTAGAAACTAAAAAACTGTCGTGATTTATAGAAGACATTCAGTATAGAATCCGTTCTCGTGCGGTCTCAATGGGATAAGGCAGGTTATCGTCGTAATGAGACAGTGTGCTTATTGTGGGAGACAGGAGATCACTGGGAAACCGCCACTGGCCTAATCGCTTAGCAGAATGCAATCTGCTGGAAACTCCGGAGTAAAGGCAGCGTTGTTGTCAGAGAGGTGAGGTGTAGAAGGAGACCCCGGGGCGACGCACGCTGTTATGACACGGTCACACTAACCCATTAAAGACCCCGAGGACCTGATTCTACTAAATGTCTAATCCTAAAAAACTCAAAACGATGTTTCTAAAATCAGTGGCTTTTTCATGTCAAGGACAACCACAATTCTATGTATTTGGCCGCCAACCCCAATCTCAAAATGTCCCCAGAAGCAAAGATTTTAGTTAAAAACGTTCATTGGGAAAGAATATATATTCCAAGATTTGCACACATTTTCAATTTTTTTTACAAAATAGCAGATCTACAAACTTGTATCTAAAGTGGTTCAAAGCTAAGGTGACACAGATGCGTTTCCAGGTCTTAATTGGTTAAACAATGGGTCTCTCTGCTTGGAAAGACAAAAGCATTAACGCATCATCCCTGAATAACTAAGTGACATCCATTTCCAGGCTTTGTGTTACATTCCAAAGTATATAGGAGAATGTGATTCCTAAAACAAACACAAAGTCGTCTGATTCATATTACTTTTACTATTCTCAGCTGCTGCCTGTATGCTGTATCATCATATTAAACAGCCCAAACGGAATTTCTGCTATCTAATACTCTTTTATTAAGACACCTATATTGTGTTTTTAAAAAGATTATTCCCAATACCCTACCTAATAAAATAGGTAATGCTTTATATGTTTATTTTTAACTAAAACATGCACGTGTGGTTTTCTGCGAATGCTGTCTGCACAGTCGTGGGCCGGTTAAAAATAAGTCCCCCTAAGGAATCTAATATGCTTTTGTATTCTTTCTGTATATCAGCAAAATGTAGATTTTTTATAAAATGCTGAAAAATAAAATGCTGCTTTGTAAACTAACACTACACTACTGAATAAACACAGCTAAATTGCATGTCGATTATACAGTGCGTGCTGTCAGGGACCGTTCTTTTTGTGTTACTAAATGTCTGAGACGAGGCGAATATTTGACTTCCCTTGAACATTTATGTAAATTAGGATTGAATTCAGACGATGCCAGATAAAGTGTTTAAGTGTTTAACATTGTGTAACGTCAGCATTGCAAGCATACCGAGTTCAAGAAGAGGTCAACACTCACACACATTGTGTATTATGTTATTTACGTTCCTTGCCTTAATATAACTTAATATGCTGTCTATGTATAGATACAGAGAAAAATACCATGCATTTCATTGCGTGAAAATATAAAATGGGGGACTTATGGCCTGACCATCTGCACTTGGACTGACCGAACTATTATTAGGCTAGATATAAATCTACAATCTACGCCGGTAATTGGAAGGAATTCATATAAAATATGCTACCGCTCACTCTCAATAGTAGCTAATGAATCCGTTCTCTTTTTTTACGCTCTGTATAGTCAGGCGAAGTTTGACGTGTGTGTGTGTGTGTGTGTGGGAGCTGTCCTGACCCCTATAAGCGTAGAGGAAAGGGCTCATGAGGAAGGAAGGAAGAGAAGAATCTTCCCATGTCAGCACATCTACAATCCGCCGCCATGTGTTTGTGACTGAGAACGGCTCTGTGCATGTTCTCTCAAGAGAACGGTTTTTACATGGGGGGGGGGGGGGGAGTGGTGGAAAAAAGTACTGTAATTCGTTTTTTTACTTGAGGTAAAGTATCATTACTGCAATGTAGAAATAGTAAATAGTAAAAGTCTGGAATTTATTTGAGTAAAAGTACTTGGCTTCAAAATGTACTTAAAGTACCAAAACTACTGATTGTGCATTGTTCTCTGGTGAAAAGTGCATCAACGGGAGAGACGGCGCAAAGCGCCATGCGGAAGAACGAGACAGAGAGAGAGAGACTGGGAGAGAGGAGTGATTCATTTACTCTGCCGTAAGACCGTGTCGCAGTAGCAGATCTACAAGCTCTCAAGGCTGTCGTGAGCTTGTGGGTTTGCTGTTTTTTTTTTGCGATGCCGACGCGTGACGAAGAAAATATCAGCCTTCATGGGGAGGAGTCTGAAATGAGCGAAATGGATCTGATGGCGTGAAAGTGCTATACATGCACGCGCAACCGCGCACGCACACGGACGCACATACGCACCCAGGGTCAAGTCTGGAGATATAAAAGATAAATTGAGATAGATTTGCGCACGCACACACACACACACGCCGTACGTGGAGTCGTATAGGAGCTGATTGCAGGCAGTGGAGCATTTTGTAGCCTTTATTGTACTAATAAAAGTCAGGCATGGAGCACGATAAGGGAGGGGGGGGGGGGGGGGTCTGTCTGGGCTCAGCCGCCGCCTCGCTGGCTTATCAAGGCATCGGCGGCAGTTGGAGCGTGATGCTGTGTTCACACTGACACATACAGAGCTACATGATGCTGTGTTCACACTGTCAGATACAGAGCTACATGATGCTGTGTTCACACTGTCAGATACAGAGCTACATGATGCTGTGTTCACACTGTCAGATACAGAGCTACATGATGCTGTGTTCACACTGTCAGATACAGAGCTACATGATGCTGTGTTCACACTGTCAGATACAGAGCTACATGATGCTGTGTTCACACTGTCAGATACAGAGCTACATGATGCTGTGTTCACACTGTCAGATACAGAGCTACATAATGCTGTGTTCACACTGTCAGATACAGAGCTACATGATGCTGTGTTCACACTGTCAGATACAGAGCTGTGTTCACACTGTCAGATACAAAGCTACATGATGCTGTGTTCACACTGTCAGATACAGAGCTACATAATGCTGTGTTCACACTGTCAGATACAGAGCTACATGATGCTGTGTTCACACTGTCAGATACAGAGCTACATGATGCTGTGTTCACACTGTCAGATACAGAGCTACATAATGCTGTGTTCACACTGTCAGATACAGAGCTACATGATGCTGTGTTCACACTGTCAGATACAGAGCTGTGTTCACACTGTCAGATACAGAGCTACATGATGCTGTGTTCACACTGTCAGATACAGAGCTACATAATGCTGTGTTCACACTGTCAGATACAGAGCTACATAATGCTGTGTTCACACTGTCAGATACAGAGCTACATAATGCTGTGTTCACACTGTCAGATACAGAGCTACATGATGCTGTGTTCACACTGTCAGATACAGAGCTACATGATGCTGTGTTCACACTGTCAGATACAGAGCTACATAATGCTGTGTTCACACTGTCAGATACAGAGCTACATAATGCTGTGTTCACACTGTCAGATACAGAGCTACATAATGCTGTGTTCACACTGTCAGATACAGAGCTGCATAATGCTGTGTTCACACTGACACAAGTGACATACAGAGCTACATAATGCTGTGTTCACACTGACAGATACAGAGCTACATGATGCTGTGTTCACACTGACAGATACAGAGCTACATAATGCTGTGTTCACACTGTCGGATACAGAGCTGCATAATGCTGTGTTCACACTGTCAGATACAGAGCTACATGATGTTGTGTTCACACTGTCAGATACAGAGCTACATAATGCTGTGTTCACACTGACACATACAGAGCTACAGGCTACCATTCATTTTCAATGGAAGCCAGCGACATGAAGACACAAAGATACACCCGGCGTTTGTAGCTGCTGCAAATATTATGTACAATGCTATACTAAAAAGTTACGCTGGATTCAACTCCAGCTACAAATACGATGCATCTTTGTATGTTTTGTATCTGCCAGTGTGAACGCAGCATGAGAGCAAGTGCATGACCTTAAAGGAACAGTGTGTACAGAACGACACGCCATGCACAACATGGAGTACGCTAGTGATTATCTGACCTTTTGACCTCTAAAACGCCGTATGGTAGTAGTCCCTCAGGGCTCCATACTATAGTGTCTTTTATACATCGATAAACATTGTATTGATCGATTGATGAATTTATTAACAGATTGCAGAATTTACAGTATACATTTCAAGCACAACTCAAAACAAGACTGTCAACTGTGGACGACACCATAAAGCATTACACTTGTTTACCCACCATGTTCAATTCATCATAACAATTAGAGACGTACAAATATACTCTCTATAGCAAAAAAACAAAACAGGAAATCATCATAGAGGAGGTAAAAAAAGGCAAGAAACAAACATACATACAGTGAGGGGAAAAATAGGTTTTACTGGGGCCAGTTTCCAATTGAAGTCATCCATAGGTGCCTTTTGAGAGCGGTTTTGAAGGAGTCAATTGAGATTTGCATGCCTCAATGACTGTGTGTGTGTGTGCGTGTGCACCGAAACGGTTGAGAAATGACAGACATTATGACACCATCAACAAATATATACTGTTGAAGTTATTCTCCGCCATCAACAACCTCCTCAGCCACAATCTGAAATGACACGCACGCCTTTTCCTGGTCTTAATGGGTTCAAATCCACAGAATTGTAACCCATTTAGGCCTGATAACATTTTTTAAATGTCTTCTAAATCCTGACAGTTTTCTGAAATACCCATGTTTCTATGTCAGTGGTGCTCAGTATTTCATGTCGAGGACCCCAAATATTATGTAATTGGCCGCCGACCCCCATCTGAAAAGATGTTGTTTCAGGGACCTCCAGAAGCAAAGATTTTAGTTAAAAAAGTTCACTCTGAAAGAATATGTATTCAAAGATTTGCGCCACATTTTCACGATTCTTCAAAAATAGCAAAATGCTATTTTTCAATAGCTAAAGTATAACATAGTGCTTAAAACACCAAGAATAGGTTAACCCCTTTTATTTCAGAAATGTTCAAAAGCATTAGCACAAAACGCATTGCGACATGCGCTGAGCTTGTAGATCTGCTATTTTGGCTACTTTAGCTCGAGTCACGACGAGTCACGACTCTAGTTTATGACGAAGTAGGGCATTCATTTACAAAAAGAAAGAAAAAAGTTTCGGATATACAAGATTTCTGCCTGACAGCAACGATATGCATCTATGCATTTATGCATGTACTACAGCATTGCAAGCGTGCGCACACACACACACACACACACACACACACACACACACACACACACATGCACACACAGGGAGAGGAGAGGTGGGGAGGAGAGGGGAGTAGGGGAGATGTGAGGAAAGGTGGGTAGGAGAGGAGAGGTGGGGAGGAGAAGAAAAGAGAGGAGAGGAGGAGGAGGAGGGGAGAGGAGAGGAGAGGAGAGGAGAGGAGAGGAGAGGAGAGGAGAGGAGAGGAGAGGAGAGGAGAGGAGAGGAGAGGAGAGGTGGGTAGGAGAGGAGAGGAGAGGAGGAGGGGAGAGGAGAGGTGGGTAGGAGAGGAGGAGGGGAGAGGAGAGGTGGGTAGGAGAGGAGAGGTGGGTAGGAGAGGAGAGGTGGGTAGGAGAGGAGAGGAGAGGAGGAGGGGAGAGGAGAGGTGGGTAGGAGAGGAGGAGGGGAGAGGAGAGGTGGGTAGGAGAGGAGAGGAGAGGAGGAGGGGAGAGGAGAGGTGGGTAGGAGAGGAGGAGGGGAGAGGAGAGGTGGGTAGGAGAGGAGAGGTGGGTAGGAGAGGAGAGGTGGGTAGGAGAGGAGAGGAGGGGAGAGGAGAGGGGAGGAGAGGAGGAGGGGAGAGGAGGTGTTGAATATGAAGAAGTTCATCATAAAAGCACGCTGACCTTTTGAATGTGTGCTGTTATAATAGACTAATAGCATACAGCATGCACAGTTTGTACTCTGTGGTCCTCTTTAAAGGACCTTTACTGCTGCAGTATTATAATGCCAGTGGTGTAAAGTAACTTACATTATACTCGAGTACCGCCCTTAACTCTTTTTTTTTTTTGCCACCTACGTACATATTCATATTCGAAAAAGTGAGGTACTTTTACTTTACTGGAGTATTTCCGATTTTCAGTACTTTTACTTCTACTCCACTATAGGCCTATATACATCTCAGAGGCAAATGCACTCCACTACAATTATATGAAAACCTTAGTTGCTATACCGTAGGCGCATTATGCGCTCGTATAGATCTGCTGTTTTTAAAAGATTTTTATGCAAATACATTTTATACATTTGAAATCTTGTGAAATGGCACATTCTGCATAATGAGTATATACTTTCTAATGTTGGTACATTTTGATACCAATACCAATACTCATTTTAGGTCAGGTTTGGGTACTTGCAACAGAGTATTTCTACACTGGCGCGCAACGAGCTTGTAGGTCTGCTATTTTTGAAAAATCGAAGAGCGACTGACATTTTTACAATCTGATCTCCGGTCAGAATGGGTTAATCAGACCTAGTGTGTTGTCCAGTGGAAACCTCGTATGAATCTGATCTCGGGTCAGAATGGGTTAAATGCCCTAGTTCTCGACGACGGGTACACGGGGTCTAAAATAGACCCTCCTTACGGGTCTGTATACTCTGTAACTCTGAGAGTGGACAAATGGAACCAATTGGACCCGTAATTGTCCACCGTCGGAGTTAAATAATCACTGAGGGAGGGGGCGGGGACATTGTGTCAAACGGTGGCTTTAATCCTAATGCATATCAAACCAAGGGTCCTTGAAATTAAGGATGACTTCATTAACCCATTCTGACCGGGAACCCATTTTGGTGATAGCATCATGTTATGCTTTAGCTATTGAAAAATAGCAGATCTACAAGCTCATAGCGCGCCACCGAGTGGCGCGCTACGAGCTTGTAGGTCTGCTATTTTTTGAAAGATCGAAGAACGACTGACATTTTTAGAATCTGATCTCAGGTCAGAATGGGTTGATCAGACCAGTGTGTGTCCAGTGGAAACCTCGTATGAATCTGATCTCAGGTCAGAATGGGTTAATGGTTGTTTTATGCTGAGGCAGTGCATCGGTCGTACAGTTCATTCATCCCTCATCCTCTCATCCCTGTCGAGCACTTAACGTAACCGCATTAACCTTGGTGTCCCTATTTTTGGAGATTAAAAAAAAATAAAACGGAAAAGTATGATTTGTCGCTGTCGGGCAGAAACGCTATTTTCAACTTGTATTTATTTTTATAGCAGAAAACATTGTATGGATGGATGCACCTGGGACGTATCCTCAATGATGTATCCCAAGGTCATCAGGGTCTCGGGTCTCTCCAACGTCATACCCCTCACTCAGGCGACCCAGCCGGGGTGATCAAGTCCCGACTTGCGTCCCAGTATAGCTACCCTCGATCAGTCCCATTAGGGAAAGACCAGGCCCACACAATCTGTTGGAACTACTCCAGAACTACTACCGGGGCTGGGAGGTACGCTTCTGGTGCATGGAAGGACTATAGGCTCTGTGGGTGGACTCCTGTCCTTTAGTAAATCAGTGCCATTGAACACCCTTCTGTTGGTGTGTGGGTTTTACAAATATTGAACCAATGAAAAGTATTATATAAAGGCGCTTTTGACGAAACCTCCTAACTCTGTTGGATCCCCAAACCACCTAACTCCATGCAACTTTAGAGAGAGTTGTTTTTTTTCACCATTGATTAGAATGAAAATCTACAAGCTCAAACGCTCGTCACGATGCATTGTGAGCTTGTAGATCGGCTATTTTCAGCAAGTGTAAAACCAGTCATTATGACGGCATCAAGGCCCGCCAAAATCCATTTTAGTTGACTAAATCAACTGTAGATTACTGTAGACTAAAATCTTATGATATTTAGTCGATTAAAACTATAGGCTAACACTAAAACATTCCGGGTGACTAAAATGTGACTGAAACTGAATGAAAACTATTCAAGAGACTACGACTAAAACTAAAATGTTTCAACTGTTTCAACAATGAAACAATTGCTATAGTTGGCCGTGGCTCAGGAGTGTCTGCTTTGGAATGGGAAGGTTACAACAATGTCATGCACAACACACAGATAGCCATCTATGTATAAAATAGCCGATAGATCTACAAGCTGAGTAGGGGGGTTTGTAGATCAGTCGGTGTGTGTTTGGCAGGTGACACCGCCCGTTGTACAACAATGTGTAAAATGATTTTGAGACGAGCATGGAAGGGATGTGGACACCGAGGGGGGAGGGAGAGAGAGAGAGAGAGAGAGAGGGGGGGGGGAGAGAGAGAGGGGGGGGGGAGAGGAGAGAGAGGGGGGGGGGGGGGGGAGAGAGAGAGAGGGAGAGAGAGAGAGAGAGAGAGAGAGGAGGTGGAGAGACAGAACGCAAATAAATAAATAATGGCACAGCAGAGTATTAATAGTGATGTCCCCCAGCCATGTTCATTCTCTCTCTCTCTCTCTCTCTCTTTTCTTCGGCCACAAAGGAATTATTCTCTCTCTCTCTCGATTACATAAAAATGAAATGCTTTGTCTTCTCTCTCGTTTCCTCTCTCTCTCTTACATGTATCTTCTCTCATTATCACTCGTCCACGCACTTACACCTGTCTGATTCTTTCTTTCATCTCATCTCATCTCATCCCATTCTCTCTCTCTCTCTCTCTCTCTCTCTCTCTCTCATCCCATTCTCTCTCTCTCTCTCTCTCTCTCTCTCTCTCTCTCTCTCTCTCTCTGTCCTCATCCTTCAACCTGTCTTCCACCTGTTCATTTCCCTCCATCTCTCTCTTGCCGAGCGTGACGAATCAACGATGTCAAGTCAATCACAGTTCCTCTCTCTCTCTCTCTCTCTCTCTCTCTCTATCTCTCTCTCTCTCTGATGTGACACTAATGATGGTGGAGGTGAGCATGGCGTGTGAATGCACACGTGCGTGTTGTTTGTGTTCTAGAGTTTGGTAGAATTGTGTATAAGTGTTTGTTTCAAATAATGGCATGTTTATAAAATAAATATTGTGACAGATGAAGACCCCACCTCCCCAACCCATGCAAACCCCCACACTCTAATTGGCCCCCACTTCAGAGTCATTCAATATTTACATGCCTATATATAATTAGACTCCTATACAGCACAGAGCTGTCCTGCATATAGAGGACGGCAGATATGCGTGTATTTGGTTACATAATACATATCGTCACTATGTACAAAGTGTCTTTTTTTATTTATTTCCTATGCCCAGCTTTGTGTGTTTCTGTGTAGCCCATAGGAGCAATGATTTGATTGGCTGAGCACCCCTATAGCGATGATTTGGTTGGCTGAGCAAGATTGAGATAATTGAGGACGCCACAAGTGATTAGTCGGACTGGACTTGAGGATTAGAAGAGAGGTCAGAAAAGTGAGGACGCCAATTGTGATTGGCCGGATTGATATATGATGATGTACGATGATAAGAGCGCCCCTCACTTCACACACGGGCGTGATTTTATTTATTTTTAACAGTTTCCCTGCGTAAAATTCCATTGTCTCTCCCTGTGTAATACGCTAAACACGCTTTTTGTTTTTTGTGTTTAATTCGCCGTCTTTTTTAGTACCGGTAACGTAAAAGAAATATCGGCTTTGTCGCGGACCTGGTGACGAGGCCGACGCTTTATGCTGACGTAACCGGAAATCAACCAACCGCCATGCTTGCAAGGGCTTCTGGGGAACTGAGTCCAATGCAAAGTGAACGAAGGGGCATAGACTATCTTAGCCCGCTTTGCTCTTTGTCTGTGAGTGGGATGGCGGAAGTGGCTCAATAACAAATCATGGGACTATTTTCAAGCGGATTTTCATCATAAGGAGGTAGAATAAGACACTTTGACGCTTCAAAGGTAACTGTAACTGGTATGACATGGTATTTAGACTTTAAAGCACGGAACGGGTTAACCCATTCTGCACGGCACACGAAGTGCCGCGCTACGAGCTTGTTGATCTGCTATTTTGTTGAAAAATTGTGCAAATGTGGCGCAAATCTTTTAATATATATTCTTTCAGAGCGAATGCTTTTAACTCACTACAGTATACTGTAGTGATGAAGGCATTCTTTTTTATTTTTTCGGAGATACAAGGTTACATTTGTTCATACCTCTCGTCTTCTGAGGTTCTGTAACTCCAGGGAAATCAAGTAGTGACATGTTCATGCATTTTGTCACGTGGAATCTCTAAACTATTTATTTTAAAAGGTCATTGCAGAAATGTTTCTTTTATTTATATTAGGAATGACTTCTTTCGGGGACATATTATATTTATCCGTCTAGTGCTGCCAGAATGATAAGAGACCATGGGCTCCATTTTCGTCACCGCTAAACCCCTTATCCCTAAACTTCTTTGCCTTTTTTCACTATTTTGAAAAACATTTTTGAATAGTTAGAATAGCCAATCTACATTGACACGTTGTGAGCTTGTAAACTGGCCATTTTAACTATTCAAAAATGTTTTTCAAAATAGTAAAAAAGGCAAAGAAGTTTAGGGATAAGGGGTTTAGCGGTGACGAAAATGGAGCCCCATGTCTGTTGTCCTTTGCCGAGAAGTGCGGAATACACACCTGCCGGACACACTGACCACAACGTACTGCTTTCTGGACAAAACGACAAAACAAAATCTATTCAGGAACGAAAGTAAAGCAATTTTATTTTCAGAAACTTGCTCAGCACAAAAAAACAAACATAAATGTGGGGTGCCTGGTGGCTCAGCCGGGTGGTGTACAGACTATTACAGCTTGTTCCTTGTGGAATCTGACCTCCCTGTCTTGACTCGCATGGCTCTCTATACTGTTGCTCTCCATCTTCTGTTGTGTGTCCTACTCTTAGACATTCAGCTATATTGCGGCAACCCAGTCCAGTGTGTCATTGACTCTAAGCTCTATATGCACATGTTACACCATTTCGGTAATAATAACTCTTCCTACTTCCGGGCCTCTTCCGACTTAATTCCTTCACAGGTGTTGTTACCAATGATACTAATTAAGGCTCTGTTCCATTTCGTGTACAGTGGTTCTCAAACCTTTTCATTTCAAGGACCCCCATGACTCTTACGGGTCCATTTGGTTCCATTTGTACACTCTCAGAGTTACACACCCATACGGGCCATTTGGAACCCACTCGGGGACACATTGACCCCCTTTCCACCGGTTGGTTCCCAATGGGAACCGGTTCAGTTCTTTTTGGTTCTTAGTCCATGAGCCAGCGCTCCAAAATTGTTGTTAAAAACTAGACCTATATTAAATTGTTTATACGATCAATACAAGTAAATTAATTAATACATGATAACACTTCCACAGTAGTAGCTTCTTCATATTTTCTATTATTTTGCTTATTTTCCTACATAATGCCTCATTTGCATATTTAAAAAAGTAAAAAGTACAATACAATAAATCATTGTCTTCGTGTAAGTACTCAACTGGGGAAGTTTCATGCTGATAGCAATCTAATATAAGTATAGTTTTGCCCACTCAATTCATAATTAACGTTCCAATTTTGGAGCTCTGGCTCATTGGACTAAGAACCAAAAAGAACTGAACCGGTTCCCATTGGGAACCGACCGGTCGGTGGAAAAGAGGCCTTTGAGACCCACTGGTGTAGCGCAGAGTGTTTCCAGCGAGCAAACACTGGGTGGCCATAGCTGAGTGGTTAGCGAGCCCCAGAGCACCTGGCTGCCCCAGGTACGATGCCAGGCCTGGTCAGCACTGTGTGTTCCCCCTAGTGCCATAGAATCCAATGGCTGCTCACTGCTACTAGTTGTTATAGGATGGGTAAAATGCGAAAAGACGAATTTCATATAATATACAAACACCTGCTGCACTATTCTATTTCTTTACAGAAACAATCTCTAAAAGAGAACATACCAGCACTCACGGAACTCTCGTTTTAAAGCAGCACAGCGTACGCGTCTCTATTAAGAGTCCACACCTCTGTTCAAAGGCTGTCATTTCAATTCAATTAGCCTTTATTATCTCCGAGGAGAAACACAGTTCATAGTAGCAAAAGAATATTATCCTACCCACACTGTGCAAATATATCAAGGTTGCAGTATTGCACTCTCCCAGTAGTTAGTTATCTGTTTAATCTAAATGATAAAGGCAAAGGGACACAAATAGCCTATCAAGTTTTGTTAATAAGGGCCCCATCTCAATATGTATTCAAAAAGCAACTCTTGTGTTTTAAAAACACGTTATACATAATCAATTACATTCAATAAAGTGCATTTAATAGTCTCTCGTAATAGGCCACCAGTGTCATTGAGTCCTAGGAGCTTCAGTAGTCCTTAATTAATTGGCTTAAAGCCTGGAAATTCAGTTCATATCTTCATTCATTCATTCATTCATGACGAATAGGATTCAACACCAGACGAGGGTTTACAGACATATATTCAAATAAACAGAAACAAAAACAAGACGCAACAACACAAGACAAGCTTCACAAGCACACGGAAACACAGAAATAAAAACATAATAAAACACAAAATAAGCGAATCATTTACATACAATTACAAAATAAAGTATACTCAATTAGAACCTTTACTATTGGGGGTACCTTTAACTCGTCACAATTCACCTCTTTTCCATTTATACAGTGACCATCTTTTTTCATAAAGATCTTCTCTAACACCGGGGCTCCACCGGGCGTGTCAGCGTCGCGTCTCCGTCTCCGTCACCGTCAGGGAATGTTCCCTTTTTAATCAATGAAGGGTGGCTCCACTGTCCGTGTTGCGTTGCGTTGCGTGACTGCATTAAAATTTCCCCGGTTCGTTTTTTGACGCACGTGACAGAGACGCAACGCGCCCAGTGGAGCCCCGGTGTTATTCTTAATTTGAATGTCAACTTTTCCATGTCTTCAATATTGTCCATGACGGTTCGCCATTGTTTATAGTCTGGTATGTCAGTCTTGAGCCAGTTCTTTGTGATCGCTTTTTCCCCAGCAGCTAAGAAGGTTTTGACCATGCAGGTATTGGTCTCCCGGATGTACAGATTATTCTATATGACCCAGATACAGTACATAACAAGAACAGGGAATGTCGTATCATATTACCGTACATTATGGCAGTATGCATTATCTCCCAGAAAGGTTCCATTTTTGCACAGTTCCAGAAAACATGTGTATGGTCGGGGTTCATGGGCTTACACTTTCTCCAACATGGTTGTTGACTCTTATAAGTAGTTTACTTTTAATTTGGGGTGTTATAAAGTACCGAATTTGGTTTTTCCATGCAAATTCCCTCCATTATTTTGATTGGGTTGTTATCTGGTGTTTTCCCACATCTGTTCTGGAATGTCCTCACCCAACTCTTTTTGGAAAACTAGAGCGTTTTATTGACGACCTTTGAACAGACCCTAATAGAGCATTTGTTGTGAAGAGACCATATTATGACATACTTCATTAGTCAACTCAAGTGTTTTTTACATTGTGTTTAATACATCCTAAACTGTTATTTGTATTTTATCTTATTGAGTGCCTTAACTCCTCCCGCTCTTCCTCGGACTCATTCAGATGTGCCTCTATGTGTATATTATATAAGTACATTATGTACTGCACCTCCCAATGTATGAATGAATGAACCATTGTAAAGCTGCTTTCTATGGTCTAATTGTATTTGGACCATGGAGTGTTAGCTTCACAGCAGGGAGTCTTGTCACAGCTGCTGTGGCTGTCGTTAGGAGCTAGTTAACAACTGCTCCACAGTCTATCCACTGCACTGTTCTCTATCCTAGCTGCTTCAGCAACACCACTGATGTTGTCTATAAGTGTAACAAGCCTGTAGGACAGCAGCTCTGTTACAGTGGACACTATATACTGCAAGAATGGGTTGAAATTGCCAATTGGTGCTCTGGGAATGTCTGCCTGGAAGGGCCGTAATAGGCTCTATGGATGGCTCTATTCAGCAGACAGAGATGGGGTGGGGGTGTCTAGCGGTTTTTGGCATATCATCAAGTTTGTAATCTTATGGCGTTAATCACTCAAAAGCCAAATCACACACACACAGTCAACATTGGATTTCAAACTGTATAGCGATGATATCAAATCCAGAGTACGAAAGCAGAAGGAGTTTTATTTGTTGCAGGGTAACGTTGGCGTGAAGAAATGGGGAAGTGTCTGCCACCACTGCTGCTGCACAGAACAGTGTTGTCCATCAGCCTGAGCAGGGACGTGCAGAGAGTGTTAGAGGGGCAGGGGCTGGAATCCCGTAAGAGGGCACTTTTGGACAAAAACTAGCGAAAATAGCAGATCTACAAGCTCTCAACAGCTATTTTCGGGGCACAAACCTGCAGCACTCTTTAGCTAGTGGAGATGCGGTGTGTGTAACGACATGGATTCCTAAACAAATTTGTTCAACGCAAAATACTGCGTTCAAGTTCAAGAAGACTTCGGGGGGGAAAAAAAGCAGTTCTCCTGAATGCTGCCTTTCGGTATATAATGGCATGGAGGAAAGCAGTGGCATTTTGCATTTCTTTCACCATTATTATAGTACGTACATGCTGCATTCGTGGTGTGGAAAGGGCAGTTGTTTTTACAGACGGGTAAAAGGACAGGGGCTGATGTCTATGTGTGCACGTACGCGTACGTCCCTGAGCCTGCGCCAGTCGATGTCTGGTGAGTTGTGTACCACGTCTAGAGAGTGACATGGAATGAGTGGTGAGAGTCCATATAGATCTCCATCCTTCCATCAGTTGCTGTTTTGTAGTTGTTTCTATTGTTGTCGTCGTCTGCACTTTTTAGTTTGTAGGCCTACTCGACGCCTATGCTGGCTTGTTTTTCCACCACAGCAACCGATGCAGAGCGGCCAGACGATGTCTGAATACACAGATCCGATCTGATGGCTTAACAGTGATAACACAGTGTGGACAGTCAGTCCCAAGGATATACTGTAGAAAAGCAGATAGTGTTTTCCTGCAGTCTAAACAAAGCTTAGACCTTGCGGCTTTGAATCTCCCCAAGCGTGTCTGTACAGTATAACAATCGGACAAACGCATGCAGAGTTGCAGACACACACACACACGCACGCACACACACACACACACACACACACACACACACACACACACACACACACACACACACACACACACACACACACACACACACTGTTCTCTCTCTTCGGCATAGCAACCAGTACAGAAGGTCCAACCGTGTATGTTTGGGCATCGACAAAATTCGAACGCATCTTTGTACCAGATTCCTGGAAATCAAAGCTTCCCCAAGTGTAATAAAGAAGTAACAGAACATTTATGATGCCACCCTTGCATCTTAGAATCCGATATATGAGATATTCTTTTCTCCTTCGTATCAACAAAATAAAATGTGGTTATCTAGGTTGTACCAGCTACTGATTTGGGGCCAGTACTCACTTTGTTGCTATAAATGTGTCCCCGACGCCTGTGACAATCGTTTCCCCCTGTGTACTCTTTTATAGACTGTACTCATGTCTACAGTAGTTCTCTGAGACCCACTGGTGTAGCAGAGTGTTTCCAGTGAGCCAACACTGGATGGCCATAGCTGAGTGGTTAGTGAGCCTGCCTGGGGAGCCAGAGGCCCCTGACTGTCCCAGGTACGATTCCAGGCCTGGTCATCGTGTCAATGTTTGTCCCTGAGCAAGACTCTTAACCCTGAATTGCTCCCCGAGCGCCATAGAATCTAATGGCTGCTCCTTCACTGCTCCTAGTTATTATAGGATGGGTAAAATGCAGAGGATGAATTTCACCTGTGTGCATATACACTATATACAATATAAAAACACTGCAAAGGAGTGGGGACAATTATATTTCTAACATGCACAATAGCAGTACCCTGACTCTGTTTGACCAGAATGGAACAGATCGTATTAGTATCATCTGTAACACCTGTGAAGGAAGTCAGAAGAGGCCCGGAAGTATAGGAAAAGTTATTTCCAAAATGGCGTTATGTGTGCATATAGAGCCTATACTGTATGTATTTGGGGCAGACATGTTACACGGTCTGTTGTGGATCATCTGTGCCTTCCGAGCGAGGGGCCAAGCATGGCTGCTTCCCTTTGATCTCCTGTCTCTATACTCGCTCCTGGCTGAAATAAAACATCTCATGTATGATTTATAAGTACCAAATCTGTTAAAAAAAAAATCTCTGCTTTCTATGGTCTGATTGTATTTGATCCATAGAGTGTACTGTATAGCTTCACAACAGGCAGTCTTGTTGTCGTCACAGCTCCCGTGGCTGTCGTTAGGATCTATAGTCAACAACTGCTCCACAGTCTATCCACGGCTCTGTTCTCTATCCTAGCTGCTTCAGCAACACCACTGATGTTGTCTATAAGTGTAACGAGCCTGTAGGACATGCAGCTCTGTTAGAGTGGACACAATATACTGCAAGAATGGGCTGAAATTGGTGATCTGGGAATGTGTGCCTGGAAGGGGCTGTGCGTGTGGCCCTGTTAGGGCCTGAGGGCTGTCGACTGGGCTATGCATTGCATGTAATGCTGTTTTCCTGCTGGAATCTCCTTCGATGAATCGTCTTCACTTCACCCTGTTTCCGGAATATTCATATTTTCCCATAATATGTTCTATGGATGGTTCTATTCAGTATAGACAGAGATGGGTGTGTGTCTAGCGTTTTTTTGGCATATCCAGTTTGGAATCGGATGGCGTTAATCAGTCAAAAACCAAATCACATGGAAACTGATTTTTGCTAATCAGATATGAGGTTTGAAATGACACACGCACACACATGCACACGCGCGCGCACACACACACACGCACACACACGCACACACACACACACGCACACACACACACACACACACACACACACACACACACACACACGCACAACCGTGTATTTTGGGCATCAACGGAATTGGAACACATCTTTGTACTAAACAGATTCCTTGGAAATGGAAGCTTCCCCTAGTGCAATAAAGAAGTAGCAGAACATTACATTTTACATTTTAGAATCCGAGATATCCGAGATATAGTTTTCTCTTCGCATCAACTATATAAACTGTGGTTATCTAGGTTGTACCAGCTACTGATTTGGGGCCAGTACTCACTTTGTTGCTATAAATGTGTCCCGAGACCACGCTACTGTAATGTAATGTAATGTAATGTAGTGTACTTGACAATCGTTTCCCCCCTGCACTCTTTCATAGACCGTACTCATATATACAGTAGTTCTCTCATCACTTTCTCTCTCTCACACACACAAACACACACAAACACAAATATACATGCAGGCATATACTGTACACACACAAACTGTACACTCACTCAAGCAAACGCCGAAACTGACCTCCGAGACAGGACCCATTTACTACTCTCTACAGCGAACCATCTGCCACATGCATAGACAATTTCCCCCCCCCCCAACGTTTTCCAACAGCATTCATGATGTATACTTTATTATAATATAGCCATGTGACACAATAAGGAGCGTTTTCAGGGAAGGGGAAATGTGCACAATTGTAGAAAAATGAGAGAGATTTCTGGCATGTGGAATGTTGATTGGACCACCGTCCGGGTGCTGCAGAACATGATTGGTTTTCTAATGGACAAACTGGCTGTAGACGGGGCCGTGTGTGTGTGTGTGTGTGTGTGTGTGCGCGCGCTTGTGTGTGTGTGAGATGTGTGTGTGTGTGTGTGTGTGTGTGTGTGTGCACGCGTGCGTGCGTGCGTGCATGCATGCGCCATGTGTACACTATAGTTATGTTGTTGCAGCTGCGGATAAAGGCTTAGATGTAATACGTGTGATTTGTTGTTGGAATGTTGCCAAACATGTGTGCATGAAGTCTAAATTGTACTTAGCTCGGGCGGCTGTGGCTCAGGAGGAAGAGCTCCTGAGCCGTGGGTCAGCGGTTCGAATCCCGGCTCCTCCTGTCCTAAACTGTCCACATCATGTAGAAATGTCCTCGGGTTAGACACTGAACCCCACGTTGCCTCCAATGAGTCTGTCGGTGTGAGCTGGCCACCATTGGTGTGCGAATGTGGGAAGTGAGGACACTACTTCACCTCCCAATGAATGAATGAATGGACCATTGTAAAGCGATTTGAGCACTTGGAAAAGCGATATAAAAATGTAAAGTCACTTTGCAACAAGTTGTGAGCTTGATTGTCTATTTTCATGCTACTGTAGAAGCATGAAATTGAGCATAATAATTGAGCTTAGAAGTATGTGTTTTGTTTCTTGTGTACACAATTAAACCACTGGTCTTCAAATCTTTCAGTTTACCATACAGGATGTGGAATTTCTTTCCCCTTGGCTTAGTACAATGAGAGTGTACATTTGTACAATGTACCTTAACATAGTGCTTCTCAACATGTGCGTCAGAGGAATACGTAAGCGGTCCCCACATGAGTTTTGGGGGTCCCCAAATGACGGTGTAGTGACAGTTTAAGGACCTTAAGACCTAAAAAACAAAAGAAGAAAATAATCAACCTCCTGTCCTTTATGGTACTGCAGCAAAAGTATATAGCTAATCAACAAACTACTATAAAAACTGGTCAAACATTGGCAAAATTGTCAAATTACCGTTATATTAAAAAAAGGCTCATGCTTATCAGGGAGGGGTGGGGCAGGGGGGGGGGGGGGTCCCCTTTTGGGGGATCACAGCCTGAAAAGGTTGAGAACCACTGCCTTAACTAACGTCCATATAGTAATAGTATACCATGATTCTTCTTCTTCCCTTTCTTTTTTTCTATGAAAATGACAAAAACAATAGAACAACTTGCACAAAAACGAACTTCTGTAAACCTTTTGATGCGACAATAAAGCTATTTCTGATTCTGATCTTGTTGTGCAGAGGAAAAAGTAGCCCTGGAGAGCCTGAGAATGTGAGAAGCGGATAAGATCAAAGGATTCCAGCCACACGTTGCGGTGCGATGTTTTGGCATGTGGCCTGTGTCCAGACTCCAGAGTTTTACAAACCTGACCAGAATGCTTTGATCTTATTCTGCACCGGCACTAATTCCATGCACCTTGCGAGGTGTGGGTGAAGTTGTGCCAGAGCCAATCCTCAAAAGATCTGAGGTGCGGTTGTCCATGAAATGAAAGGTTGTGTCTGTGTGCTTCAAAGACTTGGTTTTATTTGCAGTGTTTCGGTGTTTGCTTTGCATGCGTTTTCGGATTTGCATTCTCTAAACCACTTAACTCCTATAAACTTCATTGTGTCATTCATTGTCGAATAGCAAATAATATATAATGCATTATGAATGTATAGCTATTGTAGATGTCCAAAATATGGACTCCGTTTGAATGCTGTTGAAGGCACTTTCCACGTCCTTTACTTTCTGTTCAGTAAGAAGTAGTATTTGGAAGTATTTACCCTGAAGGAACATTATAGAGTGGGTCTTCCTTTGCTCTGTCGTTGCTCTCATTTGAGAATCTATGAATATGTGTGTGTGTGTGTGTGTGTGTATGTTTGATCCTCCAACGAGTATCCACAGAGCACACTTCCCTTTCATACATTTTGCTTTGGCATTTTGAGGTCATTTCCCCACATTCGCGTCAGCGTTTCATATCGCCGCCGTCGGGTGGAAACTCTGTATGTCCAAAATAGTTCCCTTTGTGGGGCATTCATTCAATTTTGGAACCACAGTTGAGCAGTGGAAGGATAATAATAATAATAATAATAAAACTTTATTTGTATAGCACCTTCCATGACATGAAATGCAGCTCAAAGTGCTTTACAGAGCAATGGAGAAAAAAAAGAAAAGAAAAGCAAGGCACAAACATTAAAAAAGAGCAGTAATGCAATACAGTGAGGACATGAATAACAAAAAATAAAAGCAAGGGTGTAGAAGTGGGTCTTGAGCTGTGCTTTAAACATGTCTACAGAGGCTGCCTGTCGAAGGTACAGTGGGAGTTTGTTCCACGCCGTCAGATGGTAAAGGGCCATCCACACAAGAACCATACATATATAATAACTAACTATCAATATGGTTGCCGTCGGACAGAGAAAAAGTGTTTTAGTTTTTCCGTAACTTAACTCCTTACTTGACACTACTACAGCGTCACATAAAAGCATCAAAAGTAGCAGATTTGCAAGCTTGTCGACCTGCTACGTTTGCTGTTTTTGAATTTCAATGCTGGAACGTAACAGTTTTGGACATAATGAGGTTCCCCCCCCCACGACAGAGAGACGATTATTACTGTATGTTGTTGTACAAATGATTCTAACACAACTAATTACGCCGATAGCACTGGGATCACTTTACAGAGCCATTTGATGAACGATGGAAACACTTTAACAGACACTCAAAATCCAATCCAAATTCACAGGGTGCGTCCAACCATCGCTCACAGTGTGGACACATCATTGTCTCCACCAGGCCGAAGGCATGGGGAGAGAGTATGTTTTGCACTCCGTACGTCCGTCCGTCTGTGTGTCCGTCTGTGTGTCCATCTGTGTGTCCGTCTGTGTGTCCGTCTGTGTGTCCATCTGTGGACAGCTAGCACCGTTGCCTTCATCACAGCCACACTCTGCACACGCACTCCCTGGATGCCAGAGCTGCACCTCTGCCTTTATAGCGCCACCAGGAGGCCAACATATGTAAACACAACATAATGTAAACACATTATTATAGCACTCCTTCAGCTTTTATCCACATTTCAGGCGAATCGGTACTCATGATCTCTATAGTCATAACATGATCACGTCGGGGGTTTGTTTCATTTCTCACATTCCATCCTGATTGGCTTCCAAAGTTTTCAGGAGTGACCCTATTTGTACAAAATGCCGCAACTCATCAACGCAGTGTTCGATTGTGGGGAAACTGCGTACGCATATTCCCACTATATAAGCTGAGGAAGAAATGCCACTTTTCAAATCCGCCTGGCCCCAGGCCCAGTCGCGTCGATCTGCATAGAACGTTGTATGCACACTCCCTACAGCCCAAGGGAAAACATCTGGCCTGCATGTTTTCAATTCTGCCTCTTCGAGCACCACCACCAGGAGGCCCATTTATGTGCAAC
Organism: Protomyctophum bolini; assembly: GCF_963924005.1. Taxonomy (NCBI): domain Eukaryota; kingdom Metazoa; phylum Chordata; class Actinopteri; order Myctophiformes; family Myctophidae; genus Protomyctophum; species Protomyctophum bolini. Next base: position 39,727,924 of record NC_137868.1, on the reverse strand, counting down.
ACTTTTTTTTATTATTAATCATTCAGATTTCATCCAAATCCTGGTGGAGAGACCTGTGTGTGTGCCCCGAGGGGCACTTCTTCTAGTTATCCTTGTAGTTATATCCTTACAGTTCTGTCATCTCTTGTACTGTAGTCAAGTTTAACAGTGTGCGCTAGTGACCGTGAGGCGTGTTTACAATGCACTTGTGCGTGAGAGAGAGTATCTGTAGTTAAGGTCAAGAGTTTGTGTGTACTAAATTAGAAAACCCACTGACCTTAAAACATATCTTCATCTACCTTCCTTTTGGCCTTGTGTTTTCTCTCTCTCTCTCTCTCTCTCTCTCTCTCTCTCTCTCTCTCTCTCTCTCTCTCTCTCTCTCTCTCTCTCTCTCTCATATATCTTTTTCAGAAAACTGTCAGGATGTAGAAGGCATTTTTAGAATCTCATCTAAGGTCAAAACGGGCTAATGTAAGTCGCTCTGGATTAAGAGCGTCTGCTAAATGCCTATACATTGTACATTGTAATTGTACTTTCCCCCCCCCCCTCTCACACGTGTACATACAGTAAGCTAGGGGACATGAGACATGGCTGCGGCATGCAGGAACATGATGTACAGCTGGGGACGCGAGACATTGGTGCAGCGTGGAACACGCTATAGCTCATCAAAGATTGTTGGACGTCGGGGAATGCTTGTGTGTGTTCTCATGTAGGACAATTACTGTAGACCTGCTAAACACACACACATGTATCAGCAATATCGCGCGCACGCACACGCACGTGCGGACGCGGCTGACTGCACAGTGCACACTTAATAATAAAGCACATTTAACATGCACACACAGGGACTCATACAATGTCACATGCATGTATTCTTGACACACACTCACTTGTTTTACACAGGCACGCAATGCTCGCTCGCTCGCTCTCCCCTCGCCCTCTTCCTGTCCCGGCGTACGCCTCCGCCTGTTTGCGTGTATAGCGACGCCGCCGCGGCCCCCTGTGGAGTACGTCCCGGGCGCCGTGCGTCATGGCGTTGCTTTAAAGCGAGCTGGCACCTCACCACAGGGCCAGTCACACTAATAAAGACCCTTTGAACTGAACTCAACTGAATCGACTGCAGACGGGGGAGACACACACACACACACACACACGGTAGAGAGAATGGAAATTGAGAGATAATGAAAGCCTTTGTCCTTCCGGTAAAGTCGCTTCTGGAAGTCATAATTAATGACAGGCTGAGGTGGCGGTCTGACATAAGGTCTGGTGACACCTTCCTTCATCTTTAATTAACATTTTCTTTTATTTATTTTTTTCTTCTCTGCTTATAGTGGTTCCCACACTTTTTTAGCTCGAGACAAAAAATAAATTTCACGTCTTCCCCCCCCTACTGCGAAAATAGCCGATCTACAAGCCCACAGCATGGTGGTGGGAGCAAACAAAGCACATACAACATCAGACAGCAAGAGGAAGGGCATCAATGGAATTCGTTCTAGAGACCGACCGATATGGAATTTTGTGACCGTTCCGATAACCGATACGATAGAGGGTAACAATCACCGATAACCGATATGCAACCGATATAGTGATTTTTTTAAACTGGAATAAAAACACGCCTTTTCTGTGAGGATTGTGCAAAGATTTTGCACCGATATGATTATGCAAAAGGTACAAAGTGACAGTAGTACAGACAGCCCTGCTTTCTTAAACCAATGACTTTTCAAGTCTTATAAAAAAAATTTACTTCTCACTCAGAGTAAATAAATACTGTAGCAGCTAAATAAGAGGGGCCTATAGCATATACAACACAGTTCACACACTAGTAGCCTATAGCAGTGGTTCCCAAAGTGGGGTCCGGGGACCCCCAGGGGTACCTGAGGGAGTTCCAGGGGGGACCCATCTATTTTGTTCATGTTCATAAAGTGCTAAAGTGTTTAAAGCAGTGGTTCCCAAACTTTTTCATGTCAAGGACCCCCAAATTGACACTACTTAGCCTGTGGACCCCCATTTGAAAAGATATGCCAGGGACCCCCATAAGAGAAGACGTACAATTAGACGTCTACATTTAGACGTCTACATTTTAAATTGCGGCCTGTGCCCAGCACCATTGCCAAAGCTTTTTCCTGCAGGAAACACTGCTTGTGGTTGTAAATATATTGTTATCCGTGTTGCGAGGATGAGGGGGTACCTGGAAAAATATCTACCCCAAAAGGGGTACCTGGTCCAAAAAAGTTTGGGAACACCCCTATAGTATGCATTAGGCCACATTAGACCCCCATTTGATACCATTCTCTGGGAGTACACTATCATCATTGTTAATTTAACTCTGAAAATCAGGGTCTATTTGGTTCCATTTGTATGCTCTTGGCAAGGACGGATTAACCCCCATGAGGGCCCCTGGGCCGGTACATTTTGCAGGGCCCTGATAGCGCAGATTTTCCGTGTTTTTATCATCTTTTTGACCTAAATGTAACAAAATCAATGGCCAATGAAGGGCCCCAGGAGCCTTTTTCAGGGCGTCACACCTAGTACCGCGCATTCCACTTTCCCCGAAGGGCCCCTGAGAGCCAAGGGCCCCTGGACCAAGGCCCCACTGGCCCAATGGCTAATTTGTCCATGGCTCTTGGAGTATAATTATATATAATATATTGCCAAGTCTGATCATTATAATCATTATATGGACTTGTTTATCTGTAAAGTTGCTTTAAAATATTGGTAGTAATATAGTTGCTTATTTTAGACTAATTTTCTGACTTTTTCTGAATTTCTGACTTTGATCTGGCCTATTAACATTTTTATAGACCTGGTTGCTTGTTTCTCTCACTTCAAGAAATGTGGCAACCCTGGTCAACAGTTTGTTTTGGTTAGCATTTGGATAGCTGGTTAGCTTGCTAGTTAGCTAGCAGAGGCTGCAGGTGCTACCGTCATGAATAACAGTATTTAGTGCAATTTTCTATCCCAGAACTTATCATGGATATGCGTGGCTGCTCCTCCTTCTTTTCTAGTAAGTACAACAAACTAAGTACTTTTAACACGCAGTGCTCTCTCTCTCTCTCTCTTCTACACACACACACACACACACACACACACACACGCATACACACGCACACACACGAGACACCTCCCCCCCCCCCGGCCTTTTCCCCCTCACTGTATATGTTTCTTTTCCCTTTTTGCTTCCTTTATGATGAATTCCTGTTCTGTTCTTTAACTATATAGAAGTGTCTTTTTGTACGTCTCTAAATGTTTTGATGAATTGAACATGGTTTAAGCTTTATTATTATTACACAAATACACACGCATCAACGTATAGACCAACAGCAGGTAGGCTAATGTTATATGGAATACCTTTTGATGTTAAAGGAAGGTGTGTTGTTTTTGGTCGTGGCGGTCTGAGCCACACTCTCACCGCCCAGTGGACTGATATTTATGGTAACGTGATATTTCCATATTTACAACCCATAAAAATGTGTCCGTCCGTGACCCACAAATGGGCCCCCAACCAGTGTTTGCGAACCCACTGGTTTTAGTGGTTTATAATGTCGCTCTGGAGGGGCAATTTGACATTGTGGCGTCTGACATTTAACGTGGGGGCCAGTGGGCGGTATGGACTCCATCGCCTTCGGGCGTTTTATTAGGTCTCTGTTTTTGCACGGTGCGATGAATATGGAGAAGTGAAGGCTGATATGAACCCCTCTGGCGTCTGACGTGAGTGCTGTGACTGTGAGTCAGTGTGTGTGTGTGTGTGTGTGTGTGTGTGTGTGTGTCGCTTAATGTATGCTCCGTTGTGTACTTGAGTATTAGTCAGGCCTTAAACCTGGTGGTGGAAAAATCTTCCTCGGTCTGAATGAAAATTGCCTCGCTTATGGCTTATGTTTATCGATGCACACTGTTTGCACTCTGTGTGTGTGGATATACCATACCGCCTCATCATGACTCATGACACAAACAGTAGTTTGAAGAAAAACATATTTCCGGGTGAATTTAGTCTGCAACCAGCATCAACAACGTTTCATATTCATGACGCGTGAGTGAGTCATCTGCATGGCTTATAGTATAGATATGGCCAAAATGCTTCCATTATTGCACCTCATACAGTGGCTCAGGGACAGTTCGAACCCGGGCTCCCCCAGAGTTGGTGTGGAAGTGTCCCTGAGCATGACTCTGAACCCCTAATTGCTCCCCGATGTGCAGGTTGGTGCCTTGGGTGGTTTCCTCCAGTATCGGTGTGTGAATGTGTGTGTGAATGTGTGGGTGAATGTAATGCGCAGTCTCTGTAAAGTGCCTTGGATAAAGGCACTAAATGCACCATTTACCATTATTAGGACACATTATGATGTCGTCTTTGGCATGTGAGCTAACTATCTACAGTGCAGTACTACACTACTAAAATATGGTATGTTTGTAGTCTTATTTCTACACATTTAGGCATTTTGTCAGACGCTCTTATCCTTAATATAATAATGCAGTATTAATCAAATTGTGGTGATTTGCCAATTATTGAGGGCCCATGCGGATGGAGACAGACGCTCAGTGGTTGTGCTTCTATGTGTTGGAAGGGATGTCGGGCTGGATCCCATCCAGCAGGTTTAGGAGGGTTGCCATGCCCTTGTCCGCCTTTCCTAAGCATTAATTAGCTTTGACTGTTATCAAATTATGTAATTAGCTATCTGCCATCATCTGCCTTCAGCTGTGTTGTTTTAGCCACCACAGATGACGATGCCAATCGGTTCGTGCTTTGCTACTAGTGTACAGTGTCCACCTCTGACCCACACGGTCCCCTCCGCACGCACGCGCACACGCTATTAGCAAAATGGCTATCACTACAAACAGACGGCCTGTCAGTCAAACAGCAAACGGTTATGGCAAGAGGAGACATTTTTGACGGTCGAGCTAAGATGGTTCTTCCCACAGGGTGGGTGGGTTGGTGGGTGGGTGCGCGTGTGAGTGTGTGGGGGCGTGCGCTCGTGCGTGTGTGTGCGTGCGCGTGTGTGTGTGTACTGTACATGCTGATAAAGCAATGTGATGTGTGTGTGGGCCTGAGGCGGCCCTGGGCCTGCACAGTGTGCCTTGTTGTTCCTCTAATGAGCATGAAGAGTGAGGTCATAGATGATATGCCGTCTAAATAAGGACCTTGATGTGACATTAACACTCTGATGTTCTGTGTCGGAGAGCGAGGATTGTGTGTGTGCGTGTGTGCGTGTGTGCGTGTGTGTGTGTGTGTGTGTGTGTGTGTGTGTGTGTGTGTGTGTGTGTGTGTGTGTGTGTGTGTGCATGTGTGTGTGTGTGTGTCCTCCCACCTTCCTTCTGCCATGCATGTTCTGAATAACATTCCAGCTCTGGGCCCTCTGAAGATGGCAGGTGTCATTATGTATGATTCAGCCATCAGTTCTCTCTCTCTCTCTCACACTCACACTCTCTCACACACACACACACACACACACACACACACACACACACACACACACACACACACACACACACACACACACACACACAGTTGAATGCTTTATATCCGACAAAACAACTTGACAGTACTAAAGATCTAAATTATAGATGCTACTGTTGTTTAGTCTTCCGCTTAGCCTCCTGCTGTGAAAAACAAACAAAGTGACATTTGTTGTAACCTAGTTATTTATTATTTTTGACAGATGCAGCCATAGCGGCTGCTACTTAAGCACCTTGGGGAATGTGTGTCTCAGGAGAAGTCTGCAGGACTTGTGCAACGTGTTTCAACAGCGGGAGGCTAAAGACATCCGTAACCCTGATTCATACTACGTCATACAGTGGCATACACGATTACACGTGACACCAACATACTGTAGTCAGTGTCAGTGTGTGAAACAAACTTTTTGTAGTAAAAGCACTCAAACTTTCTTCTTTCCTGCCTTGTAGTTCTTGAAAAAAAATGACACGATGCACAAAAACAAATTTCACCCACTTTTTTACTTTGAGAACTACCACCACTGGTGCCACTCCTAATGTGCCATAGTATCATGAATCAGTGTTATACAGTACATATTCTGAAGAAAACTTGGGAGACTTTTTTTGTGCGATCTTAAATCAACCCTGTTGTGTAATTTAGGGCCTTTTCTGGTTAAAAAGAATAAATGCACCAACTCTACTGCTTTCATGAGCCAAGTCCATTTAGCCTGGGTCAACTGGGTCAAAATGTTACTTCTCCCGAAGGCACTTTGAGTCCCGAAAGAATGACCTTTTCATTCGCACCTGGCTGGATATTGTTCTGGTTCAGTCAGAAGTCAAACGAAAACAAAAAGCCATATAGTCACTCAACCTTCTGTGTGTCATGCCGTAGGCACTATATGCCATTTATGTTGGTACATATTGTCACTGAATGGTCATGAATGTTTTTTTTTGTGTCATGCTGTAGATATAGCCTATACTGTATATGGCTTTGTTGTCGTTGGTACATTTTGTCGCTGCGTACAGTAATGCTGGTTGTATGCGAGTATGTGGCACATTTACTGGCACTGATCCAGCCTAGAGAGAGGAGGAGGACAATTCTTGAGCCAGAATCAAATCTCCATCTCCTCCTCATAAGCAAACAAGAATTGAATTAGCTACTGTTGCGGGAAAAAAAGTGGATTTATTCCGATCCTTGTAGATGTGCATGCCAGACCTCAATCAGTGGGAAATTAATGGAAGGACCACTCTGCCCATAATACACAATTTATTACAGGAGTGGGTCCAGAAGCCCCACAGGCCTGTTTATAGTGTCTACAGTATAGTGGAATGCTAACTATGTGATGAAATACCTAGGTTTTCTGGAGAAAAAAAACTCTTGTTTATGAACATCTATAATAAGTTTGCGTGCCGCAGCTCAAGGCTTCACGTTGCGGCGTTCAGAGTATGGCTTTTATGCTGTTCAGTCTATGGCTTTTTTGGGTATACTGTAAGTCTCCCATTGGCTTAGAGGCAGCCAATGATGAAAATGTTTCCACTATAAGTCGCTATACGGTCGCTATAGTAGAGGTAGGTGAACATGTTGTCCAGTCCCTTTTCAAGCAACTGGCAACAAAAAGTATGTTGTCCATATACTGTACATATACTGTAGCAACAAAACGACCAAAAAGGGATTGAAAGTATAGCTACATTCTAGTAACCTGACGCTGCCAGATGAGGGCGGTATTGCGGAAACATATTCCCCAACACAACACTCATCTGGGATCTCTGACGGAGTTGAGCCCTGAGTCAGATCTGCTTCGTACCGAACCAATCAGCGTGAGCTAAAGGCGGGATGCGGATGTGACGGTATATAGACACGTCGATATGATTGGTTGTGTTTGCACGCCCACACGGTGATAGACAGACGCTCCCATCCAATCATCTACCATGTATCTTGAAAAAAAGGAACAGCCCCGTCATCGAATTTGCTTCCGCGATCCCAGATCCAAATAAGCTGTGAAACAAATTTGTGTAGCAAGCTTTTTGGATCTGGCAGCGTCAGGTTAACATTATAGTGGTTCCCGGTCTAAATGGGTTAAAACGCCTCCAAAGTACAGCTTGCGCACCCTCAACCCAAACACCCTGCACCCTCTCGTCTAGATATCGTTACTGTGGAGCAGAACATCATCCTCCTCTCCATATTCTAAGTTTTAGTTTTTGACAGTGTCACGCAAGAGCATCAAAAGGTAGCAAATCTATAACGAGCTTATGAGGTTTCCACCCGACAGATGTACTGAATATACTCAATTATGGGATTCGGAAATCCCATTTTCTTCCCCCAGGAATAGGATGAGTGTAATTTCCGTCTCTCAGCGGGGTCTCTGAGTGAGAGCGTTGAACTTTATAGACGCAGAGCGCTGTCGTCTATGCGTTGTAATCTGTGTTACGTCTGATTTATTCTGGTTCACTGAAAATAGATGAGTTACTTACAAGCTCAAGTATGTGTCAACCTTTTCATGGATTTGGCCATGCATGGACTCCCATTAGATTTTTTTTTTTAATGTAATTGTTTAATGTAATCCTGGGCGCTATATACACTCCCTCTGCCAACCCGGGGAGAGCAACGGACTGACCTCATGCTTCCTTCAATGCATGAGGAGATGGACTCCCATTTGAAAAGATTGTGTGTCAGTAAGAGAGGATTAGTGTTAAAACATTTCACAATTAGGTGTATGGCACCCCCATATCTTCAAATAGGATCCTACAAACCCCCCGTGCGCGCTCGGATCAGCCAGCACCGGGAAGCTGGCACAACATTCAGTAAAAACCGCTGGGACACCGCTCCACACGTCCCAGACTCTTCTCCATTCTGGCTCCAAAATGACTAACTGCAGACTCACTCCCAATGTTCCGCCGTAGTCTGAAAACCAACGTCTTCAGACTCATGTAATTTATGTAACTTAGATAGCATTTTATGTAGACATAGCATCGTAGTTTATACTCAAAGTTTCATTGTACAGAACTACAGATATTATACTACAGATATTATAGACGGATGTTAGGTTCTTAGCTTACTTATGATTCGTCTTCATTTGTCATGTATTCGATGTATTACCATGTGTCATTCTTGCTTCCTGTAATTTGCTCTGGATTAAGAGCGTCTGCTAAATGCGTGAGTGAGTGCAGGCTCCAGCAATGTTCTGGGAATACATATTTGGTGTCACTGTTGCTCGAGGCTGCGTCACATATACCTGTACTACAGTAGGTTCCACAACTCCCACCGTGAAATACACGTTGGGAAAATAAATTGGCTACTGCACTTTAAAAGGTACGAGAGAGCTCTACGTCAGCTATCTGTAACACCAGCAGCTCTCTGTATGTATGTGTAGCTGTCCAACGATGCTGGAGCAATGCCCCTCCTCCTCAAGGAGAGAGAGAGAGAGAGAGAGAGAGAGAGAGAGCTCACTGCAGGGGGCGAGGGACAAGTGATACTTACTACAATTCCCAGTGTCAGTGTTGAGGAATGTAGATGGCACAGAAGAAAGATGCTTGGTTACTATAGTGTGTGTATATGTGTGTGTGTGTGTGTGTGTGTGTGTGTGTGTGTGTGTGCGCGTGCGCAGTATGGCTCGATTGCTGTGTGCACCAGTGCGTACGACGTACAGTACACTTTGTATCCGTGTGTGTGTGTGCGTGTGTGTGCCTTTGTTGGCACAAAGAGACAGCCATATACGGGCCAATGTGAGCAACCGTGACATTCAGCTCGCACGTGTTTCAGAATGTGAAAGGCCACATACTGTATACATACTGTGCATCTCAATGTCACAACTCACTAGTGAGTACCGCTAATACTGTACACACACACACTTCATACAGTGTATCCCATGTGTCGGTCTGTATGCTATCTTCTCAGCCCATGCCTGAACAGTATAACCCATTTTGGGCGGGGGCCCATTTTGGTCTTAGCATTATGTTATGCTTTAGCTATTGAAAAATAGCAGATCTACAAGCTCGTAGCGTGCCACCGAGTGGCATGCTACGAGCTTGTAGGTCTGCTATTTTTGAAAAATCGACTGACATAGAAACATAGCTTTTTCAGAAAACTGTCAGGATGTAGAAGACATTTTTAGAATCTGATCTCAGGTCAGAATGGGATAAACAACACTCACAGACACACACACACACACACACACACACACATGCGCGCGCACACACACCAGACCCTGCAGGAAACTGTAGTGTCTGATTTATACAAAGCCGCATGGGCCACCGGTGTGTGGCACCGTAAATATATGCTACCCGTCATGCATGCACAACTAAAAGTAGAAGTCAGGCTTTGCACTGTGTTTGGTCAGGCATGCATGTGGCAAATTGTGGCATGCAGCCCCGCAGGCTCCACTGATGGGACACTTCTTTTGTCATTTGTCAGCCTATCTGATTGGTCCCCCCTGACTGACCAACCAGCTGGCTCTTCTTTCTGCCTGGTTTTGCCCTGCATTTGCCATGGACATATGCTGCACCTGTGGTGTTCCTTTTAGTTTTTACTGACACCGAGTTTATAATAACAATTGAACGCACAGAATATCAATATGAAGCAACTGAAAAAAAAACACCTTATTTCAATGGTAGTGGATGGAGAGAAAGGATTTTTGTCCAACTATACGAAACGGCAACCAATGGGTGCCAAATGGGCCACAACCACCACAAAAGGGTGAATTCAAGAGTCTCTGACCACTTGGTGCATTCATCATTAATTTGAATGATCAATCAATCGAGTGTGTTTGATCAAGTAGTATACTTTAGTTTCCTATGTCTTGGTATCACAATGACATTTTTTATGTCTATATTTTTTAATTAATGTTATGTTATTGCGACCGAAAGGCTGCAGTTATAACTATGAAATCATGCAATTTCCCGTCCGTTTGTGCGTTGGTCGGGCACGTGACACCAGGGCCGGAGCACGTGACATCACGTGACATCTTACTGGTACTATTATTAAGTAGTGTCTTGCCAATTATTCGCATTGGGGGCTCATTTTGCAAAGTCTTCACGGCCTACAGGTCAGGGAGGAATCAGTGGATTAAAGGAGTCATTAGTACGTTGTAGCGCTTCTGTTTTTAGCTTCGTTTGGCAGAGTGTTTCCACTGCAGACTTCTGGAACACGAGTACGTTGCATAAATGCAGCTTATACTTCCACAGCCAAGACAACAACGACGTTGATTGCCTTGATTGCCATTTGTCGGCTAGTTAGTGCCAAGAAATTAGCAAGACAATCGGCAATCAATCTGTCAACGAGATACAACGAGACAAGCGTTAAAACAGTGGGATTCATTAACCCATTAAATACACACATGTTAAGGCAGTGGGGTTGTTTGATTCATTCATATAGGGCTGTCACGATTTAAGTTGATGATTAAATGTCATGCGAATAATTGCGATGAACTAATTCGTTGATTATGTTTTTGGCATTGGAAGTTGGATCTACGCAAGCTTGTTTAAAAAAAATCTACACGGAAACGATTATGCAAAAATGTGATCATCTCAAATAATTGTGATTAAACGAATATGTAATAATTGTGACGAGCCTGTTTCATTAAAAGGTAAAAAAGAAAACCCCAAAAACTAGGGATGCACCGAAAATTCGGCCACCGAAAATATTCGGCCGAAAATGGCTAAAAATGTATTTTCGGCCTATTCGGTTTCGGCTCAAATTGGCCGAAAATATATCACCGAATAGTCAAAACACTGGGTCGCTATAAACGCAACACGCGATTGTCTTGAACGTAACCAGAGCGCTCGGCATCTACCCCTCTCTCTCTCCCCAACTTCAGTCTCCCACACACACACACACACACACACGGAGCGTCTCTGTGGCTGCGATGCGCTCCGCGAAAACTGCGAGCTCATCAACAGGTTGCAAAATGCCCAAAACATGGTATTTGTGAGCACCGCCACTGTCTATTCTTTTGTCGTATGACCAAAAATGCTCCCCAATGTCTGAATCTGTGAGCTTGCAGGCAGGCTACGACGGACGAACACTAGCAGTGTAGCACTAGCTCGTTAGCTCCTCAAATTTGCGCATTGAAGTAGACATAGGGCTAAAGCAGAAGCAGAACGTCCGTGAACGTTTTGCTTAACAATGAACAGTTGTTCAGTGCTGTTTAACTTTGGCAATATGTGATACTAGAGCCTAGAGAACATGCTAATATGGCTGCTAAATAAGAACGTTTTCCCCCCATCAGCTAGCGTGCTATTGTGTGTGTGTGTGTGTGTGTGTGTGTGCGCGCGCGCGCGTGCCCACACAGACTGCGTGTAGGACAGTGGTTCTCATAGTGGGAGTTCCAGCTAGAGCTAGATAGTTAGAAAGTAAACCAAGTGGACCCTAAGGTTCTGTAACAGAGTGCAAAAATGGAACCAAATAGACTCTCAAAATTTACATTGATTTTACAATAGAAATACAAAATAAATTGGGGTCCCAGAGATAGAAATGGAAAGAAAGACAGTCAGCTATACACGGTCAACATTACAGATAACAGTATCATTACAAGTACAAGGAATGGCAAATCAAATTGTATAAAAAACGGGGTAAAATATTAATTTTGAAGGAGTATTCATTTGTATTGTCTTTATTGTTAGTTACAACATGCCTACAATAACGTGAAGCATTTTTTTAAAGGTAATTGCAAAAAGGTGCCATAATCCGATTCATCGATTCATCGTTTAAATAATCGCCCGATGAATCGATTATAAAAATCCATAATCATGTCTTTTGCCATAATAGCTTTACAACAAAGATGTATTCGGCTATTCGGTATTCGGTTTTCGGCCAACTGTTTCCTATATTCGGTATTCGGTTTCGGCCAAGAATTTCCCTTTCGGTGCATCCCTACCAAAAACACAGTGTTTCATTCAAAGGTATTCAAACTTCAAAGCTGTATTCCTTTCAAGTCTGTCTCACTGTCCAGTGTTTTTTTCTTTTTACCATATCCCTAGCTTATAGCTTTAGATCTCACCACCTGGGTCTCCCCCCCCCCCATGCAGTTATACCTCTCTGCTCTGCTTTCTAATCTGTCTCAAGACAAACAAAAGGGGATAAATAAACAAACTAAAATACGAGGGTGTCCGGGGCGGCAGCGGAGAACACAACAAACACGTATACAAGTGTCCATGTTTGCAGAGGGGAAGGCAGCAGGGGATGCAGGGCACTATAGCGACTATACCTGTTCAGCGGCAGAGTGGAACTGAGGACCATATATACAGCATGGTGTCTCTGTCGTCGGGTGGAAACCTCATATGTCCACAGCAGTTATACCGTTAACACATGTCCTGGCGTTGACGAGATCGGCGTCAAATTGTCTTTTATAGTGGCTTTATGAATAGCCTCTTTTTTAATATTCACCGTACAGTAGCGTGCTATAGGCAACGCTCGGCTCGGTGTATTTGATCCTCATCAAGATGGCTGCTGTATAGATAGATCTGCTATTTTAGAAAAATCGTGAAAATGTGGCGCAAATCTTTGAATATATATTCTTTCAGAGCGAACATTTTTAACTCAAATCTTTGCTTCTGGGGGGGGTCCCTGGAACAACATATTTTCAGATGGGGGTCAGCGGCCAAATACAGATAGTTCTGGGGGTCCTTGACATGAAATATTGAGAACCACTGATATAGAAACATAAGGTTTTTCAGATTCTTTTCATGATTTAGAAGACATTTTTTAAATCGACGTTAGGCCTAAATGGGATAAATAAAACATCTGGCTGTATTCCTCTGCAGTGAATGAGACTGATTGCAACCGTGGCAGTCATTAAGGATTCAAATTAAAAAACAGCTAATGTAGCAGATTGACTATGTGCTACTTTCTTTTGTCGTCAATGTTTTTTTTTATAATGTGTATACAAACTGTGTGTGTGTGTGTGTGTGTGTGTGTGTGTGTGTGTGTGTGTGTGGGCCACGCCATGCATCCATACACCACAGCCTGCAGGGATATATACCGCTATGAAGGGGAAGTGTTCCTAGATAGATGAGTCCGGTTCACACACACACACCCACCACATACATATATAGAAAGTAAGTACAGTTAGTGTGAGTAAAAGTTTGAGTACTTTCATCTCCACTACATCTCAGAGGCAAATATTGGCCGCTAAAGCATGCCGGATGGGAAGTGAAGTTGTTGTTGTCGAAGTGTCCTTGAGCAAGACGCCGAGCCCCTAATTGCACCCGATGTGCAGGCTGGTGCCTTAAACGGTTTAATCCGCCATCTGTGTGTGTGTGTGTGTGTGTGTGTGTGTGTGTGTGTAAAGCACTTTGGATGTAAAGTGCTATAATAATGCACCATTTATCATTTTACTCCACCATTCATTTGAAAACTTAACATTTTTAGAATCTGATCTCAGGTCAAAATGGGTAGTAAAACATTTGAGTAGCCTATACCTTTTGGAACACCGCTGCACATCCTGTGCCTGCATGTCTCTGTCCGTCCGGTGGAAATCTCTTATGTCCAAAACGGTTATTTCTCCCAATTCAAATTATAATAAAAACAACTGCAAAAGTAACAGATCAACATGCAGGCGGTGCTCATTTTGATGCTTCCGCGCGCCCTTTGTAGTGCGATCATAACGTACTGTATAGCGTGTTAGGAAAACACAAAGTTATAAATATGGAGAAATAGAAGGACCCGGCAGGCATGGCAACCATGTGTTAAAGGGCACAGAGAGATGCACGCATGGTCTACATGGGGGGGGGGGGGACACACACGTACATAGATGCACACGCCACCATAAGCACGCATGCACGAACGCACACGCGCGCACACACATGCACACGCACACACCCCTGCAGGGTAAATATGTGTGTAATGGCCTTCTCCTCCCCTCTATCACTGCAGCAGCAGCTCTCATCACTGTTCTGTGGATGGGGGTCAGCATGTCAAGTAGCCCGTCTTGGCTTGGACACAGGTTTGCACAAAGTGTGTGTGTGCGCGTGCGTGCGTTTGTGCGTGCGTGCGTGTGCGGTTGTACATTATGCCCCTGCCCGCCTGCATCAGTCATTCCTGCGCGGCCGGCGAGGGGACGGCGCTGCATGCTGCCGCTGACCATATATGGGCCTTCCTGCATCAGTTTAGTCCATTAGAGAAAAGTAGGACAGAGCTGGTCCTGATGACCATATTTGGCCGAGTGTTCTGTCCCCTGCAGCCATCAGGCCTGCCTGTGCCTCTTATACTCTGCATGCCAGGCCTCCTCTTCCTCTCCTCTCCTCTCCTCTCCTCTCCTCTCCTCTCCTCTCCTCTCCTCTCCTCTCCTCTCCTCTCCTCTCCTCTCCACCCCCCCCCCCCCCTCTCTCTCTCTCTCTCTCTCTCTCTCTCTGAGCAGGTAGTGGTCCAGGGATCCATCTCCTCCACTGGGGGATGGTGTGTGTGTGTGTGTGTGTTGGGGGAGTGTGTTGGCCCTGGGCCCAGCCTGCCATGGCTTCTTCTCCTGGGTCTCATAAAAAGCCTGATTGATGCATTTTGTCGTACGACGGTGCCGCGTGCCAAAAAAAAGGGTTATTTAAGATTGTCTGTTTTCGCTGCGTGACACCATCGTGTTATAGACCATTTTTAATATATGTTTATTGGTACAGTAGCAGGTTTCAACAATTTAAGGTCAGTTTGAACATGGGGCTATAGTCTAGCCCCTCCTATATACAGCTTTTCATCACAACTCATGTCACATAAATTTTGCCATTGACAGTGAATGGTGAATTTACGTCATACTGTATATGTCTGAACAAATCGGCTTCTTGTGTCAACACAAACATTAAATGCCATTGACAATGAATGGAGAATTTACGTCATATGTGTCTGAGCAACGCTTTTCTTATGAGCCGCATGAACGTCGACGTTTTGATCATGAACGCAATCTGAATTAATTTAAATTACATTTTCACACACACACACACACACTCGCGCACACATCCATCTGAACTTTCAGGGCAATTTGCAGATAGTTTCCGAGAGACTCGTCATCAGAATATTAACAAGAATAAGATAACAGTTGAAAAAGTATTTGCTGATGTGTGTATATCTTTCCGCGCCACGGAGGAGGGGAGAGAGAGAGGTGTTTATTCCAATAAGTACACGTTATTGCTGAGAGAGAACGTGTTTGTCTATCTGTGTCTGTGTTCAGTGGAGCGCGAGCCTCCAGTAACGGGTCGTCCACAGCGATGTTATGGCGGTTCAGAGACACAGCCAGCGTTCACAGAGCGCAGTCTGTTCCTCAGCTGTAAACACTCACATCATTAGAGCGTTGTAGCTCGTTTGCCATGCTTCATCTTGGATCGTTATATGAAAGTATGGGCACATTTTTATAAGTAGCGCTTTTCGATGCAGTGCATGTGTGTGTGAGATGCGTATACTCACACGGTGGTGTAATTGCGACCCGCTGCGGTTGCAATTACTATGAATTTCCCGTCAGTCAGTTAGTTAGTTAGTCACCTCCTCGCATCGCACGCACACACACACACACACACACACACGCACAGAGCCACAGGCACTCTGCGATATTCCCTCACACACTCCCTCCCTCCTGATAGTACCTCCTGGCAGTGCCGGATTTGATCGGCTGGAAAATGAATGCTATACGGTAAATGCGGGACCAAAATGGTTGCCATGCAAGGGATCACCTTGGCTGTGTGTCCTGACCTCCTATATACCAGCACTCTGTCTGCAGCCTGCATGAAAACACTGTGTCCTGACCTACAGTATATACAGTAGCAGTCCAGACCTATAGCAGCACTCTGTCTGCAGCTCCATGAAAACACAATATACACTGTAGAGTAGCATAGCTGAAATTTGAGCGGAAGTATATATACACCGCTCAAGGAAATGACGTTGACGACGCTTTACAAATCTGTCTACATTCTCCCTGTGAATGAAACGAGTGTGATTGGTCGAACACATATTGTATCCGGGGGGAATACGTCTGACGTCCCAACATTTCCGCCTATATGCACCACACTCTGCACTCTCTGCCTAACATTGTGACCAGGCTGTTCTCTTGGCAGATGAGTAAGGCTGCCTTGGACCGAGGCTATGAACACTGTGTCCAGACCCTACAGTATAGCGCTTTGCGGCTGTTGAATGTCTGTCTGTCTGTGTCTCTCTCTCTCTCTCTCAATCTCTCTCTCTCTCTCTCTCTCTC